>NC_056735.1:477734121-478034121 GCF_019279795.1 Protopterus annectens
ATATTCTGAGAGATAGGATAATAAATAAAACTGTCTCCTGTTTCTTATGACTTTATTACCTGCTCATTAGCTGTGGAGACTTTTTCTGTTTTGCTTTGATCAAGGTGAGTGAAGAAATTTAGGTCATTGGTCATGTGACTCGTACTCAACACACCTTCCTTGCACAGATGAGGCACCACATTTGGATTCAAATGTCTGAAGTGACATCTGCTTCTTCCTTGGCATTCTTAGCTTGTTGTGACTTAGCATGATTTACTTTATTGCTAAGATTAGCTTTTTCATGTATCTTTTGCAGTTCCTCCCACATTTCTTTAGTGGTTTCACAGTTGCATATATGTATAATTTGATCATCATCTATGCAAAGAGAGATCATGCTATGAGCTTTTTGATCCTGCTCTTTCTACTCATCCGTGGGTTCTACCAGCCTTACTTAATTTACACATTTCCACTTATCTTCTCATATTAGAAGCATCCTCATCTTGAATTTCCAAGACTGGTACTTCTGTTTCATTAGATTCACTACTGAAAGCTTTGCTGAAGAAGAGTCAGTAGACATCTTTACTGTTTTTCTCCTTACTTTATCTGTTAATGTATCTTGCACTTATTTCCTGTAGCTGGTTTATCTGAGTGCCAGGGTGTCTAGGTGCATGGGCCCACAACCTGTTAGAAAAACTTCTTCTGGGCACAGCAACTGGATGCTTACAGCCTGATTGCAGTCTAAACTGAAGTACTAATATTTTCTTTTTAATGTCATGAAACATACACTGCACAAGGAACAGGAAATTACATCAAGCATATTACCATAAGTGTCCATCAGAAAACACTGCCATCTTGGGCAGTATATGTTTCGTGGCATTAAAAAGAAAATGAATGTACCTCGGTTAGACTACAATCAGGCTGTAAGCATCTGTATGCTGTGCCCTGAAGAAGTTTTTTTAACAGGATGACTACTAGAAAATGTTTGCATTTCAGAAAGCTTATTAATCTGTTGTTATTGAAACAAATGAAACATTGCCTGTGATATAAATAGGATCTATTGGACAGGGAGGTATGTATACCAGAGTCTATCCCCTCTCTGGAACAGGGTATCTATCCACATGAAGCAGAGTTCATCCATAACCCAATTAAAGAATAACTTGAACAACTAGATGGGGAACCAGAAATTTGTTCGAAAAAGACTAAGTGGACCAACCATGGCTAGGTGTGTAACAAATCCAGCAATTTTAATAAAATAACAAAAAGTAAGAGCTTTTGCGACCTGCACGGTCGCTTCCTCAGACTTAAATAAATTAAAACACTGCTGAAGCACTTAAATAGTATATCTAATCATTCAAAAACAATTAACTCATTAACTAACTTAAAGACATATTCACTAAAATTCCTAAGAACAATTTCTCACATGCAAAAAATTCACTTGTATGTATACAAACTCACTTAAGCACAAAATATCAGTGGTAGAGTGTGCATGCACATAAAACTGGTTTAATGGACACCACATCATTAATGCCTGGTATCTTATCTGCATTAAAGTATACAATCCACCATAATTCAGCTAGCTCAGTTTTATTTGGGTCTATATTACCAGATCGAACATTTAAGTTGCCGAATACCTAAACATTGAACTGGTAATATCGAAAGCCAAAAAACGTGAACGGCCGCTTTCACACAGGGAAAGAATTCCCTTGGCTATGTGGATTTTGCCCTTTTGTTCAATGTAGAGTGATCTCAGCATTGGTATATTCAGTTGAGGGGTATGGGGGCACAGCCCCCACATCAGGGATGTGGGGGGCGAAGCCCCCCACTTCATTTGGGTTTAAAAGTTTTTTTTTTTATGGCCAAGGGAATTCTTTCCCTGCGTGAAAGCATCCGTTCGCAGTTTTTGGCTTTCACTATTACCAGTTCAATGTTTAGGTATTCCACAAACTAAATGTTCGATCTGGTAATATATCAGTGGTAGAGTGTGCATGCACGTAAAACTGGTTTAATGGACACCACATCATTAATGCCTGGGTATCTTATTCCACAAACTAAATGTTCGATCTGGTAATATAGACCCTTTTATTCTTAATTTCCCCTTTCCTAAAACTCTCTTTAACAATCTCAAGTACTAAGAATTTAAAAGTATGATGTATGCCAAATTCCATTGTATGTTTAGCCAGTGCATTAGTCTCCTTGTTACTTCTAATATCTCTTAAATGCTCCATAATATGTTCCCTTAAGGACCCATTCATCTTACCTATATCGAAAGCATTACATTCCATACAGACACTATAGCAAGCAGCGTTCCTCATGGAATAGTCTGAATAAAAACTATGTCTCAAAACCGTCCCCTTATGTATATGTACAAATGAAGGTTCTGTATAAATGGAGCTGCAAGATCTACAGTTCCTGCAGGGATACGTTCCATGCCTTTGTGAACTAACCACTGGTTTGCTTGCTTCTGCCCTGTAGCAAAGCTGTCTCTTTAAAGACAGATTAATTTTAAAGGAGAATAGTGGAGTGTCACTAACTATCCCACTTAACTCTTCTGAAGCATTTAAAATGATCCAGTTCTTCTTTATAATTTCACAGAATGTATTTACATTACTAGAGAAAGTCATAGAGATTCTAACATGTATATTATCACTTGCAGTAAGGCATACTTGCTCATGCCATTCCGAAAAATAGGGGCTGCCCTTTGTCTCTTTTTCATATAAAAGTTGAGAGATACAGCTGTCTTTCTCTTTTCTAGGGTATCCTCTATCTAAAAGTTCACTCCTGAGAACATTAAGTGCTTCCATCAAAGAATGCTCTTCATTATGTAGCCTCATAGTATCTGCCTTTTTATGACATTTC
Source organism: Protopterus annectens (assembly GCF_019279795.1). Taxonomy (NCBI): domain Eukaryota; kingdom Metazoa; phylum Chordata; order Ceratodontiformes; family Protopteridae; genus Protopterus; species Protopterus annectens. Next base: position 477,736,957 of record NC_056735.1, read on the forward strand.
TAGGCACATGCCTAGGATGCATACTACTTTTATAAAGCAGTGAGTTCTTCTTAGTTCATTTTTTATATATACTTGTTCTTAACTGACCCTCATCTGTTTTCTTAACTGTCCCGTCAAGGAAATCAATCTGCTCTCTAGAAAACTTAAAAGTAAATCTAAGGAAATTAGTAGTATTATTGAGGTAATCAACAAACTCTAAAAGCAATTCTTCTGAACCATTCCAAAGAAAGAAAACATCATCCACAAACCTAACATACCAGAGTAAATTTGTTATTGTGCAGAACACACATCTCCTCCCACTGTAACAGTGTTAAGCTGGCGTAGCTATTTGCACAAGCTGTGCCAATAGCCATGCCAACCTTCTGTAAAAATATCTATCATTAAAAGCAAAAACATTATTCTCTAAAACAATTTCTAATAAAACACATATAAAATCAATCCTGTCAGGAGCTAGACATTTTTAGTCAATAAATATTCTCTAATATTTTCTATATCCCATGTATTGGGAATTAACAGTAAATAATGACTCAACGTCCATGGTATCAAACATAAAGCTACTGACAGACAGCTTTTTTTTCTTCCGTGCAAAAAATAATGCAAAAATGTTTTTTACGGCCTTTAATACCATCTTGCTATTCTCTATCAGGGGACATAAGGTTTTATCTATATAAATGGAGAGGGGCTCAGTCGCCCAACCTTTCTCTGAAACTATAGTTCTCATGGGAGGGCATGACAGATTCTTATGCTCTTTCAGTAAGCCATACAGTATCGGGATCATGGGGTTTGAAACATTGCAATACCTAAATAACTCTTCTGTGAGGTATGTGGAATTTCCAACTGCTGCAGATGTCTTGTGAGGTACATTCCAAAAGGGGCGTTGTACTCTATAATGAGTCTGAGTGTCGAGTAGAGGGGAACAATGACCTCTTTTTTCCTGGATGAAAACCCTTTTATGATGAGGTGTGCCATGTAGAAGGACTTCCTGACTACTATGGTGATGTGACTATCAAACGAGAGACTACTCTCCACCTGGGTCCCAAGGTCTCATCACACATTCGGTGTTGGTCATAAATAAGTCAAAAACTAGAAATTAAACCTTCTCCATAATCTCTCTTGTGGTCTTATCAGAGATTTGTGTATAAGTGTCTTCTTGTTCCAGCATTTCCCACATTTGTGTGTAGTAGAAATCTTTGTCCATAACTACTAAACCCCTTTCTTTGTCCGCAGGCCTAAGTTCAAGTGCATTCATCCCTTTTAACTCCCCTAATGCTTTCTGTTCATCCAAAGTAAAATTATAAAAATCGGGGCTTGGATTTTGTTCAAAGGCACTTCAGATATCATTCTCACAAACTAAAATAAAAGTCTTGATCACTGGATGTAATTTAGTAATAAAGGTACTGGGTTTCTTATAAACAATATTGCCAGAAACCACATCCTGTTCTGGGTGCAAAGTTTTCAAAGTTAAAACTCGGGCAAATGCTTTAAGATCCAATAATAAATCAACTATATCTGACTTTCTAGCCGGAATAAAAGATAAACCTTTATTAAGTAGTGAAAGTTGTACCTCTGTGAGAATAAATGATGAAATGTTCACCATTAGCCTGTTCCCTGTCTGTTCTGTGTTTTCAGCCCATTTCGTACTCTCTGTTACTCCATTTTGTTGTTTGGTCACTCTGCCTCCTCTCTTCTGACTCCTTGATCTGTTCCTCTGTTTTATCAGCAGGGGTTGCTTCAGTAAATAGGTTCTGGTAGATTTGAGATAGCAGCAGCTGCAGGTTCCTCTAAAAAGCTCGCCGCCATTTGTATCACTTCTTTACCAGTTCCAGGAAGCAGTACAGATGCGCAAGGGGGCATGGCTAATGCATGTGCATCATGAACTGGTTCAACAAGTTGAAAATTAACCCTTTGCAGCATAGCCTCTGTTAATACTTTGGAGACAGGATCACTACAATGTATTTCAGTCCTAGAAACTGGATCTCATACTGAATCTGAGGTTTGTTCCCTCGGCCAAGAAAACACAGCACCTTTTTAAAACCTGATTTATCACATTGTAACTTCTTTAGTTTCAACTCCTGTAGTCTCTTTTCAAAAGCCAGGATGTTACCATACATAAATACCAGCTTATCCCTGATCAACTCTGCAGGGAAATCTTCAATGATAGTTGCCTGTAGCAACTTAATCTCTATCTGAAGTTCTTTCTCTTGAGGCTGAAAGAAACTAATAAGGAGTCGCATGTAATCCATGCTCATTCTAAAGTTTAACACTTGCCAATCTCTTAGCAAAGTTGGATAAGTGTTGCCATACGTTGGCATCCTTAAAATCCTTAAGCCTCTAGGCATGACTTTATGATATAAGGATGCTTCCATATGGAACCTCTGCTACTGAAGGCATTTGTAGTTAAACAGTTTATTCTCTAAGTCCCTTATAGATTTATTAAGGTGCAAAGAAGCACCTTCCTCCACTTCAACTTCCTGATCTGATAATTCATTCAATGTTATCTGCACGGCCGTTTAGGTCACGAAAGCGCTTACACTTTGTCATTTTATTAAAGTTGCTAGATTTGTTACACACCTAGCCATGGCTGGTCCACTTTTTTTTTTTTCGAGAATTATCATTGTTATACTTATAGAGGACCTTTGCCCAGTTTCAACATCTTTTTTGATGGCTATTGATTTTCTGGTACTTGAACTGGGTCATGGCAGAAGGTGGTTTAATTGAGCTTAATTATAATCCTCTGTCGGTTAGAGGGCATATGGATAAGCTGAACAGAGCACTTTGCTCTGATGTGAATCCATTACTGGAGATAACACTGAATGAATTATAAGATCTGCAAGTTGAAGTGGAGGAAGGTGCTTCTTTTTTTAAAACTATTATTCTGTGTTGTTCTTTTGTGATTATATGCTTTGAACTTTAAAAATACTATATTCTAAAGAATTTGAAGGTCAACTAAATCACATCTATGACAAAAGGAAAATGCAATGCCAACTCAAGCTTGCAAAGCTAAGCAGTTAGACATGCTGGCATGTCTACTGTACTTACTGGAGCAAAGATATAATAAAAAAATGTTCAGATCCATATGCCAGTGATGTAGGCATTTTATGTGGGAGAAGAAGGTGGTATGTTGTTTCATGAAATGGAAATTGCTGCAAATAACTCTAGGTGCATATTGAAAATAACTAATCATGGACAAAATTAAAAACAGTATTTACAAAATACAGTCTCAGAAACTATTGCTATAACCCTCTAAATTAAAATTTCACTTGCATATCTTATGCTATGGAAGCTGTAAATGGATATTTCTGCTATTAAAAGAAGCACAAAACAAATTTCTTGGAGATTAACTGATCTGGAAAAACATTTACATATCACAAATATATTACTACCTTGAACACTGGATGTGCTGCTGTTCATTTGAGTTGCAGTTCTAAACAACTGACTTAGGAGTCATTCCTGAAGAGGAGACATAACTATAAGCAGACTCACAGAAAGGATTCTACCACAGAAGCTTAGCACTGAGATTCAGGAAATTTTCACTACAGTGGCTGTTTTTCCAAAGGCCCATTCAACTTTTGTTACTGAGAGAGCATGCTGGGCTCTCTGCCATTCCACCTGAAAGGGAGCCACTTATGATTTTATGACTCATCTCAGGCTACAAAAGTAGCTAAGAAGGTTTTTTTTTGTTCTGGAATAGTTGCAATCTTATTATTTCCAGTAATTTCATTAAATAAATGTGATAACAGAAAGAATGGCCTATAAAGTTGAGATGCTCATTGAAAGAGGCACTAAATGCAAAATGGACTATCCCTAAACAATATCTTTCATAGGCAAAGACAATGACTATAAAGCTAGTAATTGTTTAAAACTTAGTGAAAGTTGTAAATACATATTTGACTATGATTTGATATTTGGAACATGGTGGTAGTGAAATCTACTAAGAATTATTTGGCTATGGTTCAGTAACTGGAATATAGTTAACAGAAAGGTGAATCATTTAAAGGGTAACCCAAAAATGTCACCCTTTTGGAATCTTGAGGCTCTTCAATAGGAGTCCTAAAACTTTGAAAAAGTACGGCTGATACCTGGAGGCTAGCAGTAAAGTATAATATACACTGTTAAACTGAAAAAAGCATTGTTTTACAGGGGACAATCTCCCCTGTATTCCTTGATATGGGGATTTCCACATTCTCATCCCTACTACGTATATATACTTTGGAGAAGAAGGCATATTCTGATATAGAACAGTTTAAGAGTTAGCATACATTACCCTTTAATCACATTTTAATTTTCAAAAAGAGATTTCCAAGGTCTGCACTTATGATCTTTGACCATACAATGGAAACCCTCCAAACTGTAGCTACTCAACTTTCCCATGTTGATAGTGTAAAGATAATAAGTAACACTTTACTATACTTCAGACACTTTTTAAGTATAGTTATATATAAAGAAACAAACACTTTGCAACACTTCCAGTGAATATCCAGGAGTTTACTTAAGAAAATGGCTAGCTTTAACCCTTTTGCTGATTTGAATTGACTCCTGAGAATGGCTGTGAAAGCCAATTTAAATTATTTTTTATAACTTTACTATTCCTCAATAAAATGCTATATGGTACTAAATAAGCAGGTCTTGCATGCATTGACATTTACCTGAGATGTTCTAAACCATTTAAGTAGAACAAATACTCAGTACAAATAATTGATTGGTTTCAGTAGTATTGAATGGTGTTACTGTTTTAAGTTTTTGATACTCCACTAGATTGACAGCGATATGCATATTGTTATAACTTGTGGTACAGGTAGTTTCTGGATAAGGTCTGGTGGAGGGAACTGGGTGACATATTTACTAATGGCACCATGACAAGCATGAAGATTAATCTTGTAAGTCTGTATACAGTGGAAATTGGACCTTCATACCTGACCACATGTTTCCTCAATGATCCAAGAATTTTACCTAACTATAACGAGTCTGCAATCAAAGTCCATTGTACATAAACTATATACAAACCTATTAATGTTTAGCATATAATTGGATACTTGTCACTTAGACTGTCATCTTGGAACCTCAATGGCATTCAAGTATCTTTAAAAAGAAGTATTTTTGGCACCACCTATACAGTATGGATTCTAACAATATCTATTTACCAGTGAAACATACAACTGGTTCTCAGCTAGACTCTACTAATAAAAGATGGGAAAAATATATCTTTGTGGCAGATGATTCAAGTAAGAGTTGTAGTGTGACAAGTTTTATGAGAAGGGGCTGTTAAATCAATGCTTCATAAGTAATTCACATCCTGCAAAGCAATTAGGAATTTGGCCTAGGCTTCTTAATGGTCCCCAAGACTGTATGGCTAGTAAATGCCTATGTATCTATGATACTATACTTTAGTTGGTTTTCTGACAGAAATCTAGGACATAACAACAGTGAAAAAGAACAAAAAACTAATCTCACTTCCTAAAATATTTGGTTCCAGAGTGCAAACCTAAAACCCCCTGTTTTGCTCTAGGAGGTATAACATCAAATTATCCTGAAGTCTTTTCATAATGATAAAATATAAGAAGGTTAATATCCTTGGTAAGAGCAACTTCAAGTCTAGCCTTAGGCATAAGGATGGATCACTACACAAGGCTACTGTATGGTAATAAAAACAATGTCAGGTGAGGAACACATTACATCTTACACCTCAGTCCTCCTAGCCGAAGTCACTGGTATGAAAAGCACTGTCTTCTGGCAGAGGGCATAACTCAAAGAAATTTTTTAAAAAATCTTTCAAATGGCAGCATAGTAATTATTTTCAACAGAAAATTCAGAGTCCAAAGCAGGAACTTTGGAGTTTAATCTGTGAGGAATTTCTTAAGAAAAAGCTTAACTTTATAAAAGTAGGTCAAGTTTGGTTTCCATGGGAGACAAGTCAACAAGGCTGAACAATAAAATTTAATGGAGGAGAAGGGCAGAAAAATACTAAACAAATAGGACAAGTAATCAAGTTCTTTATGAAGACTGGCTTGAATGGGAACCAAAGCTTTATTCATTAGAAGTTAAATACCTCCTATTTCAGGAAACACAGTTTTCTGTAATGTTTTTTTAGAATCTTGAAAAACATGGACAAACTGGGATGAAAATAACAATAATCTACAAAGAATCAAAATCTCAGTTGCAATTCTATGATTTGAAGCACATGTGACGATAACAGTAACACTTGTTCACTACTGATGCTAGAGATCTTTCCTGAATGACAGTCACAGGAAATGAACTGTGCACACTGGGAAAAGGAAGAGAGTTATGAGATACTCATAATAATAGTAGATGATTAAATCATCCATGCCCTCACAAACTCAAGTATATTTGGGCTACTGCCTGAGGGCAGCCCTGGCTTAGACTTTATTATTTCCAGGGCAGCAGCCTGCACAAGTAAATAAATAAACCTATGAGGCACTAGTTACTGATGAACCACAGTGTATTCACATCATTAGGACTTAAAAGCACAGAACAGTTAATGAAACTGAAGTGAGCAGAAAAGAAAAACTAGATGAAGGAAGTGTATCTTAATTAAGGATAAGGCCAGCAGGTATGTACCATTAAAATGACTATCTCACACAGCTGTACCACAATATGTAACCATCCCCGTGCTCACCATCTTTTAGGGTTACTACCTGTCCCGCTTTGTGAGGGACAGTCCCTCTTTAGGCAGTTGTGTCCTGCATAAAAATGAAAAAAATGGCAAATGTCCTGAGATTTTAGGACAAAATTTCCTATATTTTATGTAATAGTTGCATAAAACAGTTATTCTGTATCTGAAACACGTAAATGTTATAAGGAATAGAACAATCAACTAAAATGCTACAAGAATAAGCTCTTATTTGGGCAAAAAAGTGAACTCCTGTCCTTTTTACTGGCCATGGGTATGTTTTGTCCTGCAAAATCTTACGTTTGTACCAAAAATGTCCCACTTTGGGCATCTGAAAGGGTGGCAATCCTACCATCTTTAATTGTGTTTAAAAAACAAACCAAACTATGACTGCAGAGCCTAGGTGAAGGTTCAAGTTAAGATATTTGGATGACTGCTATTCCATAATCATTGTTAATCTTAAAAACATGGAAACATAATCAAACTTGCCATGTCTGGTACAAAGTGTGTGGTAAAGGCAACATGGCTGTTGCACAGCTGCCAAAGAAAGTGTATGAAAGAAATGTGTAGAGGAATGAGCATCCCTCATATAACAAGTCTCATGCACCCCTGAGATGATTTCCTTATATAATCATAACAAAACACAGTATAGCTAGAAACATAGTTTTGAAATGGTTTGTTGCCAGTATACATACATACACACACATACATGTGTATGTGTGTGTGTGTGTGTGTGTGTGTGTGTGTGTGTGTGTGTGTGTATATATATATATATATATATATATATATATATATATATAGTTTACTATTGTTTGTGCGAACGACATTCTATCTGATGCAATGTGCCGAAAAACAGAATGTCGAACACACAAGCAGTTTTGCAACAGATAGTCGACTCCACTTATGCGAATGCACAACTGCATTTGCATAAGTAGAAATTGACTATCTGCACAGAGGTCACGGTACAGTGGGGAGTGGAAATTCATCCACATCCCCACTGTAGTGCGATCTTGGAGTTAGAATATATAAGTAGGGGGGTGTGGGGGGTGCAGCCCCCACACAGGGGGGGTGCAGGGGGCTTCCCCCACTGCAAAAACATGATAGCTGTATAGTAGTTTGATTTACATCAGCTCCTACACGGCTATCACGTGATGTTTTCGACAACAATGTTGAGTCAAATGCGTCAAGCATTTGGTTCGACATTGTGAACGGTAGTTATTTGTACTTTCGGTTTTACCATTCATTTATTTGAATGGAAAATGTTTTTCCGTTCGACTAAACAATATATATATGGATCTAGTATCCATTGCTGAACCTTACGAACATTGATATAAGTAATGCTGACGCAAATACTTTAACAAACAAATGTTGACATGCTGAGGCTTATCTTCTGAATATGCAAAAAAAAGGAGAACAGTGGTTCTTAAGGGAAGCTTGCTCCTCTGCTCCTCCTATCCTCCTCCTAATTATATATACCAACTTCAGGTCCGCAGGGAAGAGGCATATAGCCCTACACAATGTGTTGTCAAATGTGTGTCAACAATACAGTAGTCAATTTAACTTCAAATCGATCACTGTTGGAGAACCTATATATCTATCTATCTCTCTCTCTCTCTATACCTATCCATATATTTATACCGATATATATCGATATTTATATAAGTATATATTTTTTTATATTGATTTATTTAAGTTTGTTGAATAACACAAATGTCAACGTGCATAATTTTGATATCAAATGATCGAAATTATGCACATTGACACCCTACCATGCATGTGCCTAGAATCAATTTTGCAGCATGCAAAAAAAAGAGAGACTACAAAAGAAAACATCACATGCACTCCCTACACCACCTGCTAATTATGTATACAAACTCTGAGATTGGCAAATTCACCAACCCCGAGAATCATCTGATGTTGCACAATTGTCAACACCTAACGACCATCTATTAATTGTATCCACTAAATAAATGTTGACCAAAGCATCATTTGGCAAAAGTGGTCATACCTGCCTATAGACAGATATATAAGTAGATATAGATATACATATATGTCAAATCTGAAAAAACTCATCTTAAACTCTACAGTTTTTGGTAGATAAAAATAAAAATAGAAAAACAATACCAAAACTGGAATGGAATATCTGCCTGACTGATCATGGATTTGCAGATAGTGCCTCTGTGAAGGTCTATAAAACTGAAAACTGATAGCTGTGGTCCTGACTCTAAGCAAAACAAAACTATAAAGTACACACTCTATGCTGAATGAAAACACATGCTTAAAATGAGATTTTGTCAGTCTTTTCAAGACATAATGAATGTCTCAAATAAGAAGAGGGTTTTTTTTTTTGGGGCGGGGTTAAAGTAAAGTTCTGTCTTAAAGAACATCTTCATGGCAGGTATATAGAGTCTGGTGTATAATACCATTATAAGCCTGTTGATAAGGGAGCAAGTGAGTTTTTATGAAAAATGCAACAGCCCTTTGACCAGTAGTTACAAAAGATAATTCTGTAACTTTTGAAGCTAATTATGACGTGAGATGTTATAGTCTCCTTTCATCAACAAGAGCATTTCTTCCCTTCAAGCAAATAAAGCATTTTAGCAGAGGAAGTTCTAGCCTCCTACAAAATGCTATCCTACAGAAATGTGAAAAGGTGCCTGTAAAGCATCAAAACCACTGCCTCCAAGACATGAAATGGTGGACCCTGTGTTCTGCTATAGCTACAGCTGAAAAAAAAATATTCTCATTTCTCTCTAAAACAAAGCTGAACGAGAAGGTCTGTCATTTCCTTATGGACAAAGAAATAATAGTGCATTATTCAGTAAGGGACAAAGAAACTCATAGGAATTTTTCTCTTCTTGTTGTACAGGAACCCTTTTAGCCAAAGTAATCAGAATGGATACAAAAGAATTCCTCAATACATTCTTGCCAGAGAATTCTAGTGTCTGGTCCAAAGGTTGCATATCTAAGAATACCTGAAGATTTCACTCATATTTCCCACTTGAATATCAAATACTTGCAGACCTCTGAAATAAGTTGTCATCTGTGATGTACGTACATTGTTCAGTTTACAAGGCCTGCCAGCTTACTGCTTTTTCTTGGTAAACACCCATACTTTAACTAAAAGTCAAAGGCCATCACAAGATCTCAAATTAGATTACATATCAACTTCTTCTTCTTTCGGCTTCTCCCATTAGGGGTCGCCACAGCAGATCAACTGTTTCCATTTCTTCCTGTCCTCTGCATCTTGCTCAATCACACCAACCACCTGCATGTCTTCTCTCACCACAGCCATAAACCTTATCTTAGGCCTTCCTCTTTTCCTGTTACCTGGCAGCTTCATCCTTAGCATCTTTTTACCAATGTACTCTGCATCCCTCCTCAGCACATGTCCAAACCAACATAATCTTGTCTCTCTGGCTTTGTCTCCAAACCTTCCAAACTAGGCTGACCCTCAATTATATTTATTCCTAATCTTGTCCATCCTCGTCACACCCAGTGCAAATTTTAACATCTTTAACTCTGCCACGTCAAGCTCTGACTCCTGCTTTTTTGTCAATGCCACTGTCTCCAACCCATATAACATAGCTGGTCTCATTACCCCTCTTGTAGGCCTTTCCTTTCACTCTAATTGGTACTCGTCTGTCTCAAATCACTCCTGACACTCTTCTCCACCCACTCCATCCTGCCTGTACTCTCTTCTTCACCTCTCTTCCACTCTCACCATTACTCTGAACTGTTGATCCCAACTACTTAAACTCATCCACCTTCACCACCTCTACTCCCTGTATCCTCACCATTCCTCTATCCTCCCTCTCATTCACACACATATATTCTGTCTTAGTCCTGCTGACCTTCATTCCTCTTCTTTCTAGAGTATATCTCCACCTCTCCAGGGTCTCCTCCACCTGTTCCCTACTCTCACTACAGATCACAATGTCATCTGCAAACATCATAGTCCACGGGGACTCCTGTCTGATCTCGTCTGTCAACCTGTCCATCACCATTGCAAATAAGAAAGGGCTCAGAGCTGATCCTTGATGTAATCCCACCTCCACCTTAAATGCATCCATCACTCCCACCGCAGACCTCACCGCTGTCACACTACCCTCATACATATCCTGTACCACCCGTACATACTTCTCTGACACTCCCGATTTCCTCATACAATACCGCAACTCCTCTCTAGGCACCCTGTCATATGCTTTCTATAAATCCACAAAGACACAATGCAACTCCTTCTGATTAATTAGATTACATATCAACAAAATTGGTATTTCTGCCACCTGGCTTATGTACAGTATGATTTCCACATTGTCAGTGACTTACCTGTAAACCTCTGAGAGAATACAAATCTTGAAAGTGCTACAACAATTGTGCCAATTTCTGCAATGTACTAATACAGAGATACTTAGCAGAAGAATGGGACATTAGACTGTGAATGGCTCTAGATGCTTTTCACAATCTGGGTTTGAGGCGCCTGTTATGAAAATCTGTTCTTCTGAAAGATTGGGGAATCCTGGCTTTTTCTTGGAAGTCAAAGTTACCTCTAGTAGAGATCCTTGATTAGGAAATTTTCAGTGGAAGTTTCAAATCTAGAAAATCCCGTGACTGATTACAAAGTTATCTGAAATAATGCAGTCATTTCCTAATGTGAACTCTGACATTCTGAACCATCATTATTTGGGCTGACATTTGGCTTAGCATTATTAGAAATAGTCAGTGTATGAATGACAGTAGGACCACAACATACTAAAACAATGATATGTGTGTGTGTGTGTGTGTGTGTGTGTGTGTGTGTGTGTGTGTGTGTGTGTGTGTGTGTGTGTGTGTCTGTGTCGTGCGTGTGTGTGTGTGTGTGTCTGTGTCGTGTGTGCGCTCACTAGTAATGACAAGATTTAATCATGGCACTCATGGAGAAAGCTGTTAAAATTTCCTTATCTAGGAGAAACAAACAATGGATACTTTTTTCAAGGAAGAAAAAAAAATTTTCCTACTGATGTTACATCAGGAAACTGGAACTTAAAGCACTAGCCATAGGTGTAGTAGTCAATTATAAAAGCTTAAAAATGGCCTTTTAGATAGCTTGTGGCAGTACATTGGTAGGTCCTAGAACTAAATTCATATTCACATTCTTTCATTAAAAAACAGAATGTACTGGTATGGTACTGTTGGTGGCTAATTCAACACAAGGAGATTCCGCAGGTACGGCTGGTGCAAGGGCCAAACCAAGTCAGTGAATCACAAAACAAGAATGTCCAGCATCAAAGGGTAGGAAAAAAAATCACTAATTTATCGTGGCAGCTCCAGCAAGTGGAAAAAACTGATAAGCAGACCAGTTTCAGCAAGGATTAGCCTTTCTCAGTGCAATAACAGCAGAAAGCACACACACAATTCATTTATATGGTCATCCATATCAAAATACAAACATCTCACTGGATCATCAACTTAACTCATTCAGGCTAGGTTTAAACAAGTCCCCCAATCTTATAATCCAACTGGATTCTTTTTTATTTAGCAAAGTATGCCAGCCTATCTTAGACATTCTAATCCCTGTAACTTTATCAACAATAGTAAATTTAAACTGGGCAGTAGTGTGGGTCATAGTGTGTTTAAATAATGAACTGGACATTCTTTTATTTATTATATCACTGAGGTTCTCGTTAATCCAAACCCTCAGTGACCTAGAAGATTGCCCCATGTAGAAGGCAGAACAGGAGCAAGTGGCTAAGTATATGACCCAATCAGTGCCACAGTTACTAAAACACAAAATATCATATACTTTGGGAGTATTGCTAATACTAAATTGTTTGGTCTTAAGTACATGGGTGCATGCTGAACAGTGACTGCAGGGGGAACATCCCACCAATTTATTCCCAAACAATGTAACCTGCTGTGTATTGGAGGGCATCTTGTGTTTATAATGATTGAAATAGGAGCCCAGCGTGGGACCCCGTCAATAAGGAAAAGGGCATTTTGAAGAAAGAAGCTCTGACAGCCTATCACTGGCCATAAGGATGTCCCAATGGTGATCAATAATTTGTCTTAAGGTGCTGATGTTACGCCCAAAAGTGGTGGCAAAACGTACAGGTTCAACTCAATTGTCATCTCTGGAGGTGTTTTGATACAGTAACTGCAAAGATCTAGGTTGCTGTGAGGCAAACAGACTGGCCTCACTAATGTTATTAATATCATCTCCCCTGTTGAGAAATCTGTTTTTCAAATCCTGTTGATTGTAATCAAATGAGTTATCTGAGGAACATATACATCTAATTCTTAGAAATTGAGATTTAGGGCTGTTGCGGATGATGTGTCAAGGGTGATGACTACTAGCATGAAGTAAGGTGTTATATTGTGGATGTTTGCGAAAGACCACCATCCTAAGTGTGTGGTCTCTCTCTCTGATGATAGTGACATCCAAGAATGTAATCTGATTAAGGTGAAAGTTTGACATAAATTGGATGCGCCACCTATTCTCATTAAGCTACTGTACAAATTCCTGCACATATGTGTCATCCCCTCGCCACACCATCCAGCAATCATCCAAATAATGCCGCCAGATGTTAATCTCATCAAGATATAAACTGTGGCCAGCGTCATAAGTAAGTTGTTCCTTGATATAACCCATAAAACGGTCAGCACAGATGGGGGCAAAAGAAGCCCCCATAGCAGTCCCTTTCACCTGCCAATAACATCTGCCATGGAAATAAAACAAGTTTTTTGTTAACACATGTTCGGTAAGACAGAAAAGTAAGGTATTGAAATCTGGTGAATATATATTGGCCCTATCCAGCCAAAATTGAATGGCCTCTAACCCAGCCCAATGGGGGATACTGGTATAAAGGGCGGTCACATCCAATGTGCACATTAGCCAACTAGAATCCAACTGAGTATCCTTCACAATCTGTAGAAATTTTGTAGTATCCTGAATTCTCACCCTAACCATTGACAATAACAGGTGTAGATATTTGGTGAGAAAAGCAGCTAATGGTTCTGTAAGTGACCCCCTGCCCAATACAATGGGCCTCCCTGGTGGTTTTAATAGGTCCTTGTGAATTTTGGGTGAAAGATAGAAGTACTGGGATTGGGGATCAGATACAGTCAGATAGTGCAGTTGGATTATAAGATTGGAGGGCTTTGTTTAAACCTGGCCTGAATGAGTTAAATTGATCATCCAATGAGATGTCTGTATTTCGATAAGGATGACTATATAAATGAATTGTGTGTGCTTTCTGCTGTTATTGCACTGAGGAAGGCTAATCCTTGGCGAAACCGGTCTGCTTATCAGTTTTTTCCACTTGCTGGAGCTGCCACAATAAATTGGTGAATTTTTCCTACCCTTTGGTGCTGGACATTCTTGTTTTATGATTCACTGTTGGTGGCTACTCAACAATGTAGCTACAATGTGCATTGCTTACACGGATTATGTCTGATGTTTACATATAGCTCTATAATTATCCAAACTTTTGTCCAGTAACAAAAATACTTGAAAAATACTATGATTAATAGCATGGATTTAGGAACTAATTTAACACCCAGAATGCCCTAATATCAGTTACAGATAATACATATACAATAGCTTTAATGAAGGATTTATTACTGTAGGAATATCCAAAGGCCTAACTAGGGCTTTTGAAACTGTTAACCAAAGTTTTCTTTTATTCAGGTTCAAAAGATTAAACTTTGATGCCAATACGGTAGTCTGGTTTGAAAGCTAGCTTAAAGACAAAACATTCCAGGTAAACAAGAACAGTATGTCCTCGGATGTTACCACTATTAATACAGGTGTTCCCTAATGCTCAGTCCTTGGTGCACTCCTTTTCTCAGTATGTAACAATGAGCTAACAATGGACCTTCCACACCTCAATATTACTATGTATGTAGATAATATACACCTCAATCACTCCAAACAAACATAAAATCAAAAACTACTAGTTAATGTAGCCAAGATTAATAGTATGCTTTTTTCTAGGATAAGGAAAGTCCAATGACTGCCATGATTAATAATCAAAGGCTCAAAAGGCAATACCATTCCCAATGTACAAGAGCAGACATACTAGGCTTTACTCTAGACCCTCTCCACAACCTCAGTAATTACACAACAAAATTACTGGCAAAGTTATTGCACATTTAAAACTATGCTACAAAATTCCCATTTAGTATCTCCAACTACCCATAAATAAACTGTCAAAAATATTCTCTTTTCTAAGTTAGAATATGCACTACCTCTAATCAGCATGCACATTATCTTTAATTGTTAAAATCTGCAGTCAGCAGAATTAAAGACGTGTAAACTTGCTTTCCTAGCTGATTAAGGAAAAAAAACATTGTGATGTACTTCATGTGACGCAATGGATCCCAATACCAAATAGAGACACTCTCCTTCTAAGAACACTAATCCTAACATTCTTAAAAGAGGAAACTGCTCTCCTCTCAAAAGGAAATTTTCACTGAGAAATCAAACTATACCCTCAAACTACCAGATGTAACATATGCTGACATAAATGAATTAACTTTTGATTCAAGACGAAAAACCTCATTTACTAAATATGAATGCTTCAGATTTATGAGCCTTCTTGAGAGCAGGGCCTGCACTGTCAAACATCTATCAAATGATATTAAGTGCATGGGTGCAGTTGAGGCATTTTAATATGCTTTAAAATCTTACCTATATGAGGAAGCCAAATATTCACACTTTTGCGACACTGGTTAAGGAGCAGAACTGCACTCAAAACCCATGTTATGTATAGTGTATATAACCAGGCACCTTTCTTCCTATGTATACACTTTCCTAACTTATTTGCGGTAGTTTAATAGTATGATAATAATGTTTATTTATATTTTTTCTCTTGAACTCATAAGTAATTTGCTTGTACTGTATAGTCATATCTACTGTAAATTGTGTAGCACTGTACCTTGGCTAAAAAGGGCCAGTTGACCAGCCTACCTACACAGTCAACAAACTGAAATAAATAAATATAAATCTATATCTATATATCTATATCAATAACATCATATATGGGTACTACTCACTTCATGGCTTTGCCTTTCTTCTGGCTATGATGCACTGCAAACTATTTACTGAGAACCAGATTCACTGATCAAGGCTCATCATGTCTTAGTATGGGGAGGATAGGACTTGTCTCACTGCAGGACCATACATAACTCTGCATTGTACAAGAGAGTTTTGATGGTATTAGGATTTGATAAACAGTGTATGATGCTTTATGAGCTGACAATGTGTGAATTTGTCAAAGCATTTTATAATTCACTTATGCTGATAAGTCCACATAAAGGCTGAAATATGCATGCCTACATGTAGTAGGGTTTGGCTTTATTAACCATAATGTACCCATAAAGACTTAAACAGTAACATTTCATGGGCATTCAAAAGCCATGTATCTGAAAGATGGCATGTCCTTTAAGGGCCATTTGCATGTATCCCATGTTCCTTCATTAAAGAAAGTTTGACATATCACACAGCGAAAACTCTAGCTTGGCTGTTTTTTTCCTTGCATTGTATAATCTCACACATACACACACACAGAAATTATATATATATATATATATATATATATATATATATACACACAGAGAGAGAAAGAGATAGAATGTCTGCTTATTTTTCTGACTGGAAAGGCTAGCATCTTTTAAGTTAAATCGTTTTGATCTGCAATTTAATGAGTAATATATATCTATATCCATATCCATACATATATACACACACACACACACACATATATATATATATATATATATATATATATATATATATATATATATAGATATCTATATATATATATATATATATATATATATATATATATATATATATATAGATATAGATATAGATATACATTTATTTATTTATTTTATTTTACATTTGTTTACCGGGATAGTCCGACTAATACATGTCCATTTTCAGCAGAGGCCCGGGGAGAAAAGCTCCACATAGATAAACTTACATAGATTACACAGAAGTTAGCAAACAATTATAAAAACAAAGTGATTATATACAATGGCTTAGTAGTGTTCCCTAGTAGGGACTCACAATTCACATGGACAGACACAATTAAAAGTAAAAGACATCAGATTGGAAGCAGAGCTTGGTGACATAGTTACAAGTTATGACAATTACAGAATATGCTTTCAGTTTATAACTTAATCAGGGTTGGTACATGGGCATAGCCAATTCACTTTGAGATACTGTTTGAGGTTTTTTTTTAAGAGAATTTTGGAGGATTGTAGGGTTATATATTTTTGCAATGAATTCCAGGTTTTGCCAAAGAAGTTGGCAAACAAGGATTTACCAGCAGAGTTATTAGCTTTGTGGGTTTGGACCAGTAGTTTATCGGCTGACCATAGGGATTTCAGGTTGCTATATAGCTTAATAATATTCTTAAGGAGGGGGTAGCTTCAGGGTGGTACAAAATTTTGTGCGCTATTAAGAGTTGATGGAATTAGATTAAGCTGGGCAATTCTAGCCACTCTAGTTGTTTAAGGTTCTGGGAGTGGTGGGTTCTATAGGTGAAGCCAGAGCTGAATCTGGTAATATGAGTGTAGCTATGGGACAGCTTACCTAGTTCGGATTTGTTGAGGTTTGAGAGTACAGGCGAGGCATATAAAAGAGTAGAGAGTAGATGTGATTGGGCAATTGCAGTCCCAGTCAGTGGGGTTAAAAAGGTCTTGTTTCTATACAGTGATCCAAGCTTCTTATTGATGGCCTGTATGGTTTTGTTGACCTATAGGTCAAATTTGAGATTATTGTCTATGATAACACCTAGCAGTTTGGTGTGATGATCTGGGGAAATAGTGGTACCATTGTTAGATGTAACAGAGAATGAAAGTTTGGTACATCTACAAGTGGGGAATAAGAGTAGAAGTTTGGTTTTATTAGGGATCAGAAGTAGGCGTTGGTTGGTGAGCCAGTTCTCAACAGTGTTAAATGTATTTTGGGTTAAGGTTTGCAGTTCGGATGGGGAGGTGGCTGAGCAGATCAGAGGGGAATCATCTGCATATTGAATGCAGGTAGCTTTAGAGATAGCAGTGTGAAGGTTGTTGATAAAAATAGAGAAGAGTAGTGGACCTAGTATGGACCCTTGAGGGACACCAATTGTGAGAGGTAGCTGGCTGGAGAGTTTGCCCTGCCATAGTACTGCCTGTTGTCTACCAGTCAGGTAGGACCAGAACCACTGGATAGCAGGCTTGTTGAGGGAAATAGATTTTAGTGAAAGAATGAGAAGTTCATGGTTGACCACGTCATAGGCTTTTGATAGGTCAAGAAAGAGGGCGGAGGTTAGCCTATTGTCATTCCTGTTTAGGGTTATGGCAGTAGTAAAGGGAAGGAGGGCTGAGGTGGTACTGTGGTATGGCCTGAAACCATGCTGGGAGTTGAACAGTAAGTTATTCTGTGTAAGGTATTGCATTAGTTGCTTGTGTACATGTTTCTCCATTATTTTGGCTACTGGCGAAAGAATGGCAATGGGTCTATAGATATAGACCTATTATATATATATATATATATATATATATATATCTATATATATAAAATACATATATATATATATATATATATATATATATATATATATATATATATATATATATATATATATATATATATATATATATATATATATATATATATATATATATCTTTATCTATATCTATCTATAGCTATATCTATCTCTATATATATCTATATCTATCTATCTCTCTCTCTCTCTCTATATATATATATATATATATATATATATATATATATATATATATATTTATGTGTGTGTTTACTGTATAAGTTCAAAAATACACTTCTTCGAACTCACACAGTAGACCCTGGGTTACACGAAAGTGCACTTAATCGAAAGTGCACTTTCACGAAACCCGCTTCAGCGAACAGGCTACTACTGATTTTAGTGCAGTAGTTACGGACCTTAGGGTTAGGGCGTAGGTCATGGTAAGGGGATAGCTAATAGGCATCAGAATAAATGCCTTCTATTAAGTCCAACATTTATAGCTCAATGTGTTGATGACATCACAGCCACACAAATGCATTTAAAGGCACAACCACTTTTTTTAAAAAATACAGCTTAAAAACATTTATAAACATCTGAAACCATATTCACTGCACTAAAAGTAAGCTTTCCTAACTTCATGAAAGTTTTTAACATAGACTTTTGTCCCTAGCTCTCTTAATTAACAGGGGTTTTACAGAAATAACTTCATTTAAACCTATGCCCTCCCCTGCCTGCAGCTTGATCTGCCATTTAACTTCTTTTTCTTTCATTAAATTTCTGTAGTCCCCCCTCTAGAGAATGCCTATACAGTGCATTGTTATTATTCTTAGTGGATATCTGATACATGTGTTCATATATCCTATTAAGTAATTGCCTTTTGGTTTTGCCAACATAATATGCTGGACATCCTTTACAAAGTGCAAGGTATATGACACCTGATGTGTGACAGTTACCTTTAACAAATTCTACTTTTGTTTTAAGGGTATTTTCTAAAATAACCATTTTACAATCTACTATGTAGCAACATTGTGAACAGGATCCACACTTTATAATACCATCATACTTGTTAACTTGTGTGTTCTTCACATATCCAAAACTTTCTTTTATGTTTACCCCAGTTTTGTATACACAGGAAGGTCTCTCTCCTTATAACCCTTCTCAAATCTGGGTTTCCCCTGAGAATGGCCCAGTTTTTTTCCAATATATCCTTCACTTTCCCTACCTTCCCTCAGTATGGTAAAATCATAGCCTTTTTAAATTTTTTTTTGTCCCTGAGGTGACTTTCTAACCATGTTAAAATTTCCTAACAGGGGTTTGAATCTCTTACCCCTTTCCCTTCTAACATAGTCCACATTTTCCAGAACCATGCCATGTGGGTATCCTCTTTCATAGAACATTTCCGCAACTTTCTGTAATTCATTCTCAAGGTCACCAGCCAAAGATGTCATTCTAGCAACCCTTACCATCTGTCCTTTCACAATACTGGCTTTTTGGTGGGGGGTGACTACTTGTGTATTCAAGTTTAGAGTTGCTGAATGTAGGTTTTCTGTACATTTTAGATGTAAAATCACTTGGAGTTTTGAAAATCTGAGTGTCAAGGTAGCTAATGGACAAGGGGTTACTTGTGTGAGTGAATTTTAAAAACTGTTAGTGGAATTCAAATAATTAACAAATTCCTCCACTTTATCTATGGAACTATTCCACAGAATAAAAATGTCATCCAAAAATCTTTCCTATAATTTGACATATTGAAAATAATCACATTTAAAGACTCTATTCATCTCCCAGTCAAGGAGAACTAGGTTTGCAAATATGGGAGCACATGAGGCTCCCATAGCAACACCTTTGTTTTGTTTGAAGTATTTTCCTTCAAAATATATATAGTTGCAGTCTAAAACTACCCCCATGAAGTCAACTATTAAATTTACTTTCTCATTAGAAAAACCTGACATTTTATTCAAACAGTTAGCAAACATATCTAACCCTTCTTCAATAGGGATACAAGTGAATAAATCCACTACATCGATGGTCAAAAAAATCTAATTGTTTTCTCAAAGCTCTTCCTTAATTCTTTCCAAAAAGTCCCATAAATCTTTAACTAAATGTTCCACTTTATTCGCAACTTGTTTTAACCAAAAGTCTATGATGACACCAAAATGGTAAGTTTTTGACCCCTGTCCTGCTACTATTGGCTGAAATGTTATATTACTTAAACCCTTGTGAGTTTTTGGAATCCCAAAAATGGTAGCTATCATAGGGTTCTTGACTTTCAAAAAGCTGTAAATTTCAGGTGTAATACGCTTATTCAGTAGGTATTCTTCCAAGTAATAATCTATTCTTCGGTAACTAATGTTGACTTCATTAAGTGAAACATGGGTATATACACTAGTGTCATGTAACATCTCTAGGATTTTTGGGGAATAATGTAAAGCATCAAAGATCACCATCCCAGCCCCTTTATCTGGACACATAATCCTAATTGTCCTGTTGTTTCTGAGCTGTTCAAGTAATCTCATCTCTTCCCCACTAAGATTTATATATGAAAAACACTTTTCTTCTTTTAGTCACAGCCTTCTCAAAAACATTTAGGGTGGGGTCCATTGGTGGGTTGTACACACTCTCAATTTTAATTTATTTGTTCCTAGTAAGACTAACATGTTCATCACGGTCCCTAAACAGGAAAGCTAAATTCAGTTTTCTCATGTATATTTTTAACTTCAAAATGGTGTCTGTGTAATCAAAGCCTCTAGCTGGCACATATTTCAATCCCTTCATAAATAACAGAAAATGCTCCTTGGTTAAAGTTATTCCAGAATAATTATAAATGTGGTAACCCCTAAATGTGCTAACCAGTCTATTCCTTGAAATTTCATTGTCACTGTTAGTTGTCATTCCCTTCTCCACTTGGTTTTCTTGAACCACTGATTTGGTGCCCTTTCCTTGTCTCTTCTCTCCCCCACATCTCATTTCTCCTGTGCATAAACAAAATGTTGGTTATTTCTATAATTATTGTGCTGAAACTGTTATCATGACCATTAGAGTTGTAAAGAGAACTTCTCCTTTCATTCCTCTACATATACTCTTCTTTGTAAGGGTGGGTGTGGGTGTAGATATACCTCCTCCCCCCAATAATTGTATGTTCTTTTTGTTTCAAAATGTATTCTCTGTTCTCTTTATACTCTTTTAAATCCCTTTTTAACTTTTTACATTTTTTTGTCAAAATTGCTGTTACACTTGTTTTCCACAATTTTAAGCTGTTTAAAATACAAATGTTCATATTGTGAAAACAATAGGTAATTTTTGATGTCATTATTTAAAGTCTCAACTTCACTAATCAAACGACACAGTTTAGAATCATTGCATAAAACAATCTTTTCCACAAGCTCTAATCCATGCTTATTAAACATTTCAGAGAATTCGATAATCAGTTTTTCATCATATTCTATCCCAAAAGGAAATTTGTAAATCCTTAGGCCTTTTGACACAATTTTCTTCTGTAAACATTCATTTAAATAAGCATTCTCAATTTAGAGATTTCTAACATCATTTTTCTCTAAAAGGAAAATGTTTTCTTTCAAAGTCCCAGTCTTTGTTGCATATTTCAGTCTTTATATTGTTTCCCATATTTTGTTTGTAATTGAAAACAAAAGGCGTTTTAAAAACATTGTCTATATCCACTTTATCAGTCCCATCCACATTAAATTGTGTAACTGCAGTATAAAAGCCAAAACCCCTTTCCCCCTCATTGTATAAAACAGTACATGTGGTTTTTGGCCTTGCACCAGTTCCATGCATTGTGGAAACGCTGGAAATATCATTTCCACCACACTCTTTTGTCCCAGCACCAATTCTCAGTTCATTCATGCTTTTTTCTCCACTTGTTCACAATGTTGCTACATAGTAGATTGTAAAATGGTTATTTTAGAAAATACCCTTAAAACAAAAGCAGAATTTGTTAAGGGTAACTGTCACACATCAGATGTTATGCACTGTGTAAGGGATATACAGCATATTATGTTGGCAAAACCGAAAGGCAATTACATAATAGGATATATGAACATGTGTATCAGATATGCACAAAGAATAATAACAATGCACTGTATAGGCATTCTCTAGTTTGTAGGAATTTTCAGGGGTTCCATTTTGGAATCTTAGAGAAAGTATTAGTTAACCCTAGGTAGGGGACTACAGAAATTTAATGGAAGAAAAAGAAGTCAAATGGCAGGACAAGCTGCAGGCAGGGGAGGGCATAGGTTTAAATGAAGTTATTTCTGTAAAAGCCCTGTTAATTAAGACATTCAGGGACAAAAGTCTATGTTAAAAATGTCCATGAAGTTAGGAAAGCTTACGTTTAGTGCAGTGAATATGGTTTCAGATGTTTATAAATGTTTTTTAAGCTGTATTTTTTTAAAAAAAAGTGGCTGAGATGTCATCAACACATTGGGCTATAAATGTTGGACTTTTAGAAGGCATGTATTCTGATGAAGTCCCCGTTCTGAGGTGATGAAAGCGCTCAATGAATACTTTTTATATATGTTTATGTCTCAATAAAATGTTTGATACCTTTGGAAGGTTGTGGAGAGTTTTGGCTGCAACACAGTGATTTTATTATTTTATATGTTGATATATATATATATATATATATATATATATATATATATATATATATATATATATATATACACTACATATTAAATGAGTACTATATAAATATATATGTATACATGGATGGATGTCAACACATTGAAAAGTCAACATATCGAAAGGCACTGATCAACCATAATTGCTCAAACAGCTACCAATCAAAAATTGAAAAAAAAAACATTGCATTTGTAGTAGGGAATACAGTCAAGGCCCTTTTTTACATAGATATGTGTGTGTCAAGACACACACACACACACACACACACACACACACACACACACACACACATATATATATATATATTTTTTTTCACTTTCCTGGAGCTTTTCTCCTCGGGTCTCTGCTGATAAAGGTCTCTCTGGGCCCAGCTGAACTAACCCAGTTAACAAATGTAAAAATAAATAAATAAATAAATAAAATATAATACACACACACATATATATATATATATATATATATATATATATATATATATAAGCAAAAAGAATTATGGTGCATGCCCCAGAGTCTGAGTGCAAATCTTCTAACTCAGTTGAAGCTTTTATTGCCAATACATCTGGTAGCTGTTTTGACCATAACTTCAAAGTGAAAACTCTATAACATACAAAAAACAATGAGAAAGACAACAAAAAGCAATGCTGCTGTCCTAGTAGGCCATATCCCCAGCAATCACTGGCAGTGAACAGGAAAAAACAGATCATTTTCTCCCCCTGGTGTCCTCAGTGTATACACGAATTTCTGAGTTCACACTACAGTGGAGAAAGAAGAAAAATTTCCTGATCCCCAGTGCACCATTATCTTGGACAGTAAAAAGCAAGTAAGTTCAATCAGCTGATTTTACATCAGCTGTACTGGCTTTTTTTTCCATTCAACAAGTTGTCTTTTGATTATATAAAAATACACGTAAGTATACACACATACATATATATATATATATATATATATATATACGGTGATACTGGAGATGGATGACCTGTCCAGAGGTAGAACCAGACCAGAGAGAGCTGTAAGATCAGTCATGTAGTGAAATAGCCTACAAGCGTAACTGCAGTAATACTTTTATGACAAAAGGAAAATGGAAGCTGTAAGAAACAAGAAACATTTACCTCTCACTGTCAATGAATTACAAAGAGGGAGATCAGGTATAGCCTTGTCTAGAGGACTATACATACAGGAGCATAATACTCAACCAAAAGCCTCTACAAGAGTATTATAGAACTGGGAACCTGATACCCAGTCAAGGTCCAGAGAGGCCAGAGTATCCTGTAGCAAGGCCAGAGATAAATATAAGGAAATACTGTATATTTAGTGTAAATAAAACTGAGGAGAATTGTAAGAATTGAATTAGAAGTTATGTACTCACCATAAGGTTCCATCTGAGTAGGTGACTTCATTTGGATGCAACCTGTGGGTATCGGATCCGAGCCGGCATTTCAAAAGCTTTAAGCTCCGAGCTCCTAGCTCCTCCCTCTACCCCTAATCCCCTGCCAAGCCCTAACTGACCTCAGATTGAGTTTGCCTAAATAACATTACCAAAAAGGTATCTACAAAGATGCAAAAACTCTTGTTGTATAAAGGTCAGGGGGATGGAGGGGGGGATGGTTGCATCCAAATGAAGTCACCTACTCAGATGGAACGTTATGGTGAGTACATAACTACTAAATCTGAAGTAGGCAGACTTCATTTGCCTGCAACCTGTGGGACAGAGTCCCCAGCTACCTAAATCTTGGGCGGCCATCATGGAAGGATGTTCCGGAGCACCGCTGAGCCAAAGGATGCTCTTCCCCTGGAAACAACATCCACCTTATAATGAGAAATGAAGGTATGAGATGAGGCCCAAGTGGCAGCCGCGCATATATCATCCAATGGCACTCGGGACTTAAACGCAGCTGACGTGGAAACTGCCCTAGTAGAGTGAGCCGTAACCCTTTGAGGAGCAGGCCTACCTGAAGTGTCATAAGCCTGTAGAATACAATTAGCAATCCATCTAGATAGTGTGACTTTGGAAACTGCTTTGCCCATAGCAAATTTAGCAAAGGAGACGAGCAGCTGATCTGATTGTCTATGACCAGCTGTTCTGTGAAGGTAGAATTGCAACTGCCTATGAACATCTAAAGAATGCAGCTTGTAGTCTCCTTTGTTTTTATAATTGGGGAAAAACACAGGTAAGTTGACTGATTGACTAATATTAGATTCCGAAGAAACTTTTGGAAGAAAGGATGGATTGGTCCTGAGGCACACCCTATCGGGAAAGAAGGAGAGGTAAGGCAGCTTGATGCATAGAGCCTGAAGTTCCAACACTCTTCTGGCTGATGTGATGGCTACCAAGAAAGCAGTCTTCCAGGAAAGGTACTTTAACTCTGCAGAAGCTGCAGGCTCAAAGGGAGGAGCAGTAAGGGCCTGTAGAACTATGGCTAGGTCCCAAGGTGGTACAGCTTCTTTGACCGGTGGTCTCAACAGAAAAACTCCTTTAAGAAAAGTCTTACAAAGTTTCGCAGTCATGAGGGGAGCTGACTCATGACCCATATGATAATGGGAAATCGCTGCCATTTGTACCTTTACCGTGGAAGAACTAGCCCCTTGATGAAAGAGGTCTGTTAAGAAATCCAGAACCGCAGACATAGGTGCTGAAAAAGGATCCATACTTTTCTGGACCGCCCAAATAGAGAACCTTTTCCATTTGCTCCGATAAACCTTCCTAGTGGAAGGTTTATGAGCCGCCACTAAAATGGCCTTGACAGGTGACGAGATACCGGGAGTCCTAATCAAGGATGGAACTGGAGCAGCCAGGCTGCCAATTTCAGGGTGTGTAGATTGGGGACCGGAAGTCCCAGAGGATGGGAGATGAGATCCGGGATCGGATCCAGAATCCAGGGTGGATTCACTTTGTGAGACCATACATAAGGGAACCAGGGTTGACGAGGCCAGAACGGGGCAATGAGAATCATTCTGCTCCCCAAACTGTTGGCTTTCTGCAAGAGCCTCTGCATCAGAGGTAGTGGAGGATAGGCATAAAGGAGACCGGGAGGCCAAGCATGCACCAGAGCGTCTCTCGGGGATTCCCCAGGTGGGGGAAGCAGAGCGAAGAAACTGTCGCATTTGGCGTTTGAGTGAGAAGCAAAAAGACCGCAACAGGGTTGCCCCCAGACGGCAAAAATCTTCTTTGCTACCAGAGGATTGAGAGACCACTCGTGCGGGGAAAGAATGGTGCGACTGAGCTTGTCCGCAAGGATGTTGGATTTTCCCGGAATGTGCGTTGCTACAAGAAAGCGTTTGGTGGAAATTGCCCATTCCCAGACTCTCATGGCCTCTCAACAAAGGGGATAGGACCTGGTTCCTCCCTGCTTGTTGATGTACCAGACTACCGACATGTTGTCTGTCTGGATCGCAATAGTCCCCGTAGGAAGAAGGCTGTGAAGTGCTTGCAACGCTAGGAGCACCGCCCTCATTTCCAGGACATTTATATGCAACGAGGTCTCTGAGGAGTTCCACGTGCCTTGGACAATCTTGCCCGCAGAATGCCCTCCCCACCCGAGGCGAGAAGCGTCCGTGGTCACTGTGGCTCGGGGGAATGCTGCACAAAAGGGTCTCCCTGTTAGAGGCTCTGGAGACTGGAGCCACCAAAACAGGGAGTCCTTGCATGCCTTGCTGACCGCTATCGGACTGTTGAGAGGGGAATATAGCGGGGACCACTGGACCTGTAGGGTGCATTGAAAAACCCGCATGTGTAAGCGAGCATGAAGAAGTAGTGGAATAGCTGCCGCCATTGAACCCAGGGCCCTCAGGACCGAAGCTGCCGTCAGAAACGGTTGTAGGACTGCTGAGATATGACACTTCAGGCTGGAAAGCCTGTCTGGGGTGAGGAAGGCCTGCATTGATCTTGTGTCTAACCTTCCTCCTATGAAATCTATAAGTTGTGTGGGGTGAAGTAAAGATTTCTCCCAGTTTATGGTGATGCCCAGCCTTGGGTCTATAAGAAGGAAATAGTCCCTGGCTGAGCACAGTAGATGCCTTGATGATGCCGTCAGGAGCCAGTCGTCCAGGTATGGAAAGACCTGTAATCCCTGGAGCCTCAGGTGGGCCGCTACTACTGCTAGTACCTTGGTGAACACCCTGGGGGCAGAGGTGAGACCGAAGGGGAGGACCCTGAACTGGTAGTGACTGGCTCCCAGCCGGAAGCAAAGGAACCTCCTGGACCGTCTGTCCATCCGAATGTGGTAGTACGCGTCCTTGAGGTCGATAGAGCACATCCAATCGTTCTCCCGCAAGAGGGGGAGTTTAGATTGTAGGGTGACCATCCAGAACTTTTGCTTGGTTACTGACAGGTTCAGCAGGGAAAGGTCTAAGATCGGTCTTAAGTCCCCCGTTTTCTTTGGCACTAAGAAGAACCTGGAGTAAAACCCTGATCTGGTCTGATCTTGGGGGACGCGCTGGATGGCTCTTTTTTCTAGCAGCTGCCCGATTTCGACAGCTGCTGCCTCCCTTTGGTCGGGTGGTACATCTGGGAGGCTGCGTGACCTGGGGACTTTGCTCAGGGGGATGGTATAACCTCTGGATATCACACGAAGCACCCAACAGTCTGATGTGATTGACTCCCAAGAAGTCAGGTGCCTCGAAAAACGCCCCCCGACTGCCTCCAGAGACGGACAGCCGGGCAACCCTTCACGGCTGTTGCGTGGGTCTGTCAGAGAAAGGTTCTCTGGACCCAAAGTTTCTAGGAGCCCCTCTGCCTCTAGGACGGCGACCCCCCTGTCCTCCTCTGCCACGGAAGGACTGGTTATCCGGAGCAGGTTGGGACTGCTGCGACTTCCGGAACCACATCTTCTTCTGTCCCTTTTGGTTCTTCGAGAAGGACCTCTGGGGAGCTGAGAAGCGGACTCCGACGGCAGACAGCGTCTTCCCATCCTTCTCGCTCTGGACCAACGTTTCACGAACTGTTTTGCCAAACAAGGCAGAACCATCAAAGGGGGCATTCGCGAAAGTCGCCTTGAAGGGCTCTGCGCAATCACAGTGGCGGAGCCAGGCCTGCCGCCTCATGACTAGGCCCGCTCCGCTAGCTCTAGCGGCTCCCTCGGTAGCGTGAGAAAGTAGCCGCATAGACGTATTGGAAACTGCTCTAAGAGTGGCCATATAGGTGGAGTACACCTGCTTGTCCTCACCCGACATGGACTTTGGGGGAGATGCAGCGTATTCTTTAATCAGATCCCGCTGCATCCTGATGACGTGTGCCATGTAGTTCAGCGCTCTCAAGGAAAAGGTTGCTGAACTAAAAACTCGCTTCCCAATGCGATCCATCGAGTGGGACTCCTTGCCCGGAGGATGCATAGAGGGACTCTCCTGGGCCAACTCCCTCGTAGTGGCTGCAGCCATCATCATGGCATCTACCGGGGGGCCTTTGCTCCAGTGAGTGTGGTCCGCCGGGGGGCTCAGGATACGGTCTGGATGCTTGGGTACAGGCTCAACGGTGTCCGGATCCTTCCAAGCTCTAGTGGATATAAGGTCCACCAGAGGATCGGCAGGAGGGGACACCCATGATGTAGATGGGCCCGCCTCGAATGCCTCCAAGAACACAGACTCGTCTGAGGAGGCCTTGGGGGCAGACCACCCCCCCCGATCCTTAACATCTCCATAATGTCTCCAAATGAGACATCTTCAGGGGGTGATCTTGGGGAGCCCCCCCCCCTTCATCCAAGTCTGTGTCTTCGGTAATGGACTCTCGGGAGTCCATGTGCCTCCTTTTGCACTTACGCTTCCGAGGCACTTCCTCGGGGGGGCTGTCCGAGGAGTCCTCTTCAGCAGCTGGATGTTCCAAGGGAACTACTTGGGACATCGAGGCGGGCTGTCCCTGGGACCGGCTGGTGGGAGCCTGGCCCAACTGCAAGGGAGTGCGGGGTGGAGCCGTGGCAGGGACCGGGGGTCCGGTAGTCCTCAACAGCGCCCTTTCCACTACGTCGAAGGCCGAGGGGGAGCCAGCTTCTCTAAGCCCCGAGAGCCGACCCCCACTCGGATCCGACGCACGGACCGGAGTCGGAGCCGAAACCGTCGGATCCGAGAGACCGGTGTGCTCCGACCTAGATGGAGCCGAAGACACACCAGCTCCCTCGGACCCGAGGCTCGGCCCTCGGCTCCGAGAGGTCGGGTCCGAAGTACCCGAAGCACTCAAGGGATGGGACGGATCCGAGGTGCGCCGACCTATCGGATCCGACCCACCCCCGGATCCAACTCTGCCCGGCACCGACAGCTCCGAACCCAGGGTGTGGGTCGGAGAAGGAGCCAAGGGGGTGAAAAAAGGGGTCGAAGCCCCTCCCGGATGGGGGGGGCTAAGAGCACTCCCATTTGCATTTGGGCCTGGATGAATTTCCTCATCATCCCGTCCATGTCTGCTTCACTCATAGAAAAGGTGGATCTAGTTGAGGCCACGGAAGCGGACCTAGAGAGCCGCCTCGGGGACCTCACTGAAGGGCTAGCCTTCTCCTCCTCGGGCCCAGAAGAGAATCGAGGGGAGTGGAGCTGAGGAGGAGGAGATCTAGAAGGCACAGGGGAGGCCCGTTTAGATGGAGGAGCCGAACTTGAGGTTTCGGCTCTCAGTTTGTGGTGCCTCTCCCTGTGTCTCTCCTTCTTCTCTTTCTCCCTTGAAGTCTCCTTCTCCTCCGGCTTTTTTGAGGGAGGTTGAGTCCCGACCGGGGGAGAGGAGACCACAGTACCTACAGAAGGCTGCTGGCTAGAAGGGGCAGAGGCCGGAGCCGCATCTGGAGGGAGAAGACCCGCCAGAACAAGCTTCGACCTCCGCTCCCTTAAAGCTCGGGGGTTGAACCCTGCACAAATGGTACAACCAGATGACAGGTGTTCAACCCCCAAGCATTTAACGCAACAAGTGTGGCCATCTGCTGGAGATAGCTTATGGCCACACTCGGTACATTTAGAGAACACTGCCTTATGGGCTTCAGACATCTTAAGCCCTAACAGGGCTAAAACACACAGAACACACAAACACACAAACTACGCAAAAACCCGAAGAAAAATTAAAAAGATAGAGATAGGAAAGCCTAACACATACACTCTAACAAATTAAATTATAAAAGTTAAAGTTTTCAAAAATTTTTTAGTCAAAAATCCTTGTCTGAAACCAGGAGCTTGAGGAGTCCGTTGCAACTTGAAAGCGGCAAACGAAATCTGAGGTCAGTTAGGGCTTGGCAGGGGATTATGGGTAGAGGGAGGAGCTAGGAGCTCGGAGCCTAAAGCTTTTGAAATGCCGGCTCGGATCCGAGGTCGGATCCAATACCCACAGGTTGCAGACAAATGAAGTCTGCCTACTTCAGATCTTTAGTTAACTATTTAAGTTCTGCAATTGTTCTTTATTTGAAAGCTTTTCAAAGAATTACACTATATCACTACATGCCTCACAGCAAGAGGTTCTCTGGTTCGATTATCGGCTGGGGTGCCTTCTGTGCAGAGTCTGCATGTCCTCACTGTGGTCGCGTGGGTTTCCTCCGAACGCTCTGGTTTCCCCCCACATCCCAAAGACATGCAGTAGGTGTATTGGGCACTCTAACAAGTGTGTGTGTGTGTGTGTGTGTGTGTGTGTGTGTGTCTTCTGTGGAAGGATGGGCAACGGACTGGCAGCTCAACACTGTAAAACTCCACTGCCAATCATGAGCGGACAGACGGTCCACTGTGGAGACGTCTAACTGGGAAAATCCAAAGGAAGAATGAATCCGGTATCTCTACAGATATGTCAAGTTTATTTTAGCAAAGTCAAGATTTCATTTGTTAACGCAGCCTTTGTATGTTATATAAAAGTCAATGGTTTAGGTAATGGGAGGCAGAACATTCATGCCATTTGAGAAAAGTTCTCCTATGTGTCTTTCAATGTGGCTTCAAGACTCCAGGATAAGATATGATGAGCTTTATTGCTGAATTGGGTTCTCAGTGAATAGTTTGCAATGAACTGTAACCTGAAGAATGGCAATGCAATAAAGTGACTAGCACCCATATATCATTTTATATATATAAAAACATATTGTAATATAATCTGCTCTTTAATCACTACTTGAAAGACAAGACTATCTTTGGAATAAATTCACTGGCATTCACAGAAGCAATCCAGTCTCCTTCCATTAATTGCATATGCTTGAACTGGTGGCGGGTGAAATGTCTGCACTCCTATCTCACGCATTGGAATAATTTCACTCTCTGCAGCAAATCAACACAAATGATAATCAAGAAACACCACACGTTATATTCAGTAAATTGTGCTCTTTCTTTTATTTGTTGAGCCATCAACTGCATTTTATTCATCACAACATCTTCAAGAAAGATTCTGTTTTTTTTTTTTCATAAAGGTTATTTTCACAAAAGGGAATCTGTCACAAATGTATAAATTCCAAGACAGTGTTTGGGACACTGCTCACATCACATCATTAGCAATATATCCTTATGTATCTTTTTCTGTCATCAGCATATCATCAGTTAAAGCATGAATAATTGCAACAAATAAAAAAATGCAAAGACCTAACACACTTTTAATTACTTACAATAGTACATCTGAAAAGTCAGTAGTCACTTAGTATTTTAGGGTGGATAACAGGCCCTATCAGGTGGAAAAGTAACTATGGAAACCACCTCAATATTTACCCAACTAATTAGTTAATTCATTGAAGCACATTAAGGGTCCACAGTACAATTAACATAAATAATCTAGCATCAAATCAATCAATAAAACACCCCAGTGACAAACAACATAACAGATTGGTATTGGCATATTTTAATTCTACAAAGACTGGAAGACGAAGAAAAATATTGTAAGAAAGTAACTATCATTCTAAAACCAGTTAGACAATCTACATAATAATTCCATAAGTACTATTAAGGGTTACATAAAAACATATTTGTGTATAATGTGTTCACATGAATTGAAGCTAATCTATTTAAATAAAAAAGAAGTGATAGGTTATATGAAACAAGGCAATAAGGTAAGAAAATTAAAACCATGTTTAAGCAAAAAAAATATGTAAGCCATCAGCT
This sequence comes from Protopterus annectens, assembly GCF_019279795.1. Lineage (NCBI taxonomy): Eukaryota > Metazoa > Chordata > Ceratodontiformes > Protopteridae > Protopterus > Protopterus annectens. The sequence goes on from NC_056735.1 coordinate 477,768,770, forward strand.
GTACACTTATGAAGGCAGAAGCTATATTATGATTATAATAAGGCAACCTAATATAACTTTTCAACAACCAAGTATGCTTCAAAAGGCTTGATTTACAGTTCAATATCTAACACTTTAACGAAAGATTATTTTTTCTACTTTAAGTAATGAAAATCTGCAGGTTGTTGTAATTACTAATTATGCATTCAGATATATCCTATATAGATGTTATGACCATCTCAGAATAAAGTGTGGCTTTCTGAAACATGGTCCATGATATTATCACAAACTGCTGTATTAATTATATGGCATGAAAATAATGCATAATAAATGCATTCTCTGTCTGAAAAATTATAGAAGAAAAAGTTGCATATTTCACATGATTCGGAAGATTCAGAAGAGATAGACAGCCAGATTCAATAAAGCCTACAAGGTCTGTTTCCACTGTGTGCATGCCATGACATGTACATGGTAGTGAATTGTTTTGGATTCAGTAGGCAGGGTGTGTAGAGCTGTGCACAGCTGCACGAACAAGGTAAACATAATGGCATGCAAATTACAACATAAGCAGCTGAATTGTGTGCTAATCAACCAGTCCAAGATGAAGGAGTTATTCAACAAGCTATAAAGCAACCATACAGACTCAATGCTGGTTTTCCCTGTGAATTCCAAAACCTACTGGAATGCAGCCACAGAAAAGAGTCTACACAGAAACAATGTTAAGAGGCTGCTTTTGCTTTAATTCATGTATATGTGCAACAGGCTGAAGTCTATGCTACTGCTGCTGCTGCTAAAAGGAGAAGAGTTTTCAGACCCCGGCTAACTTATCAAACTCTACATGACATGGAAATTGTAGAGCACTATTGTGTGGATTGAGACACACTACAGGAACTCTGCAACCTCTGTCATCCTCAACTTGGAGCCAGGGCAAACTGAGGGCAACCCATCCCAGCGGAGACAAAGGTATGTGTAGCACTTAGAATCAGCTACAGGTACCTTTCAGAGACCAACAGGGGGCATGCTGGCAGTGTCACAGACATCAACATCCAGGATCCCCCATCAGTTTGGATGTTACACTCCAACATGCTAGTCACTACATATATTTTCCCTGTACTCTTGAGAATAGGGCCAGACATATGCAGGAGTTCTACCCTGAAGTACTGGGTGATGCAGATTGTACACATATAGAAAGTAAGGCACCACCCGGGGAACATGAAAGGCTTTACATTAATATAAAGGGCTTCCACTCAATTAACTGCCATGTCATGTGTAATGCCAAGGGAATTATCTTGAATTTGTGTGCTGGCAACCCAGGCAGTTACCACAACTCACATATCAGGCACACCTCCCAACTGTATCAAATGTTCACTAGAGGGGATATCCCACAGGGTCATTTACTGCGGGATGCAGGTTACACACTGGAACCATGGCTAATGACACCCATTAGAAATGCGCACACACCTGGTGAAGAATGTCATAATGAGACACACTCTCAAACCAGAAATATTATAAACCATGTGTTGGGCTGCTGAAGTTGCAGTTCCAGTGCCTAGATACATCTGGGGGAGGCCTGCAGTACAATCCACGGATATGTACTGAAATATTCACAGTATGTGCCATGCTACATAGCATCATCCTGAGAAAACAGCTTCAGCAGGATCAACAAGGGGAATGAGCACATAACCAACCACCAGTGGCAAGGTTACCACAGCCAGACACAGGTGAGGAGTCACAGGGAAATGCAGCAGCTGCTGTGGGTGTAGGCAGACATAAGCGTACTTAATATGCCCTCACATTGGCTAAGAGACAATGTATAGCACACTCACTCATCACCTAAAGGCCTAAGACCTTCCTCCTATGCAGACACATATAGTAACATTGATGCCAAGGAACTGTCACAACCTCTACCTACCCATGTATTGGCTGCGTGCATCAGACAGAGTCAGTCCTGAACATAAACTGTTGCAGCTGCTGGATTTACATGGTAAATGTTGAACCTGGAGTGTAATGTGTAATAATATGAATGACTGGCATATCCTTCAATGTTGTTACTTGGTAGTGTAAGCAAGTAAAAGTTGGGAGATTTGTATAGAAATACATGAGACAGCAAAGACTTATTTGACTTATATGTGACCATTATTAAGTAATAGGCCTCAGACATCAAAGATTCACACTGTCATACCTCTCAAAAGTAGTGATGATCACTGCATGCCCTCAGTTTAGCACCATACATTTGTATTGGAAAATCATTAGAGAGAGATAAGTTAGAAAGTAATGATACACATTGCAGTTTAACAATAAAGATGGAAAAATGTCAGTACTATCAACCGTCTAATTTTCTAAGACCAATATAAGACAAGGGTCAGATGCTGGCGTCCTCTCCTGCCCAGTTGGTGAATCTGGGAATTCTGAGACAATGTTACAATTGCCTCATGTACACGGACAACCCTCTCCTCCTCCCACGTAACACTAACACTTGTGAGAGATGCAGCTATTTAGCCAAACTGGAGGCTGAGCTCTCTCAACACCGGACTGGCAAGACCAGGCAGGAGGAGAAGGCAACTACACACACCACAATACCAGTCTCACATAACTCTACCACACCACTGAATCAAACACATAAACACACTAAGACATACTCGGAGGCTCTGAGTAAAAATTTACCTAAACAGCAGAGGCCTCCAAAGCAGACACACAAGCAACTGCAAACTCAATACACCACACAAACAACACATAAACAACAAAATCAGTGTGCAAAGCAGTCACTGCCCTTAAGGCCAAATACAACACCAAACATACTTGTCATAGGTGACTCCATAGTCAGACACACTGACGTCGCACTCACCAGGCTGAACAAGGAGAAGGTCACGGTAAGCTGCCTATCGGGTGCTAGAATCCGCCACATAACACAAGCACTCAGGTCACTCCACGGCAAGTACAAGTATGACACAGTCATTGTCCATGCTGGTGTGAACGACCTGAGACGTACCTCCCTGGACTACATGAAAAGAGACATAGAGGAGCTCTCTGATTATGTAGCCCAGGCAGGTATGACCCTGACCCTGAGCAGTATCCTTGCTTCACCAAGAATGATGCCACAATATAGTGACAAGATGATCAGCTTTAACAATTGGCTTAATTTCTGGTGTCATTCAAAGGGGATCCAGTGCCTGTCTGCCTGGGATGACATGCTCGACAAGCCATGCTGCTTCGCAAGGGACGGCTTGCACCTGTCACCCCTGGGATTCCGGATATTGGCTAAGGCTCTTGCCACCCCCATAGTGCCTTTTTTAGGCAAGGCTCAAATTCTAAACCTACCACCCTAGAAAACAAAAACGTGAAGAAACTAAGGGTAATGCTGCTCAATGCCAGAAGTCTAAATCTCAAAATGCACGTACTCGAGGCCCTTCTCAGTATGGAGAACATCGATGTCTGTGCTGTGTCTGAAACCTGATACAAAGCTCCTGAGTGCACCCGGCACTATCAGGTTTCATCTCATATCATGCGTTCGGCCCCAAAACCCGGACCACACCACAAAAGGAGGGTGTATCCATATTCATCAAGGATACCCACACCTCCACGTTGCTGGCTACGCACGAAGCATCGGAAACCATCCAGGTGCAATTAACCATAGGCAAAACTGCTGTACAATTTGTAGCATGCTACAGGCCACCCTCTCAAACTCAGGAAACCCACACAGCCTTCCTGAAGACACTGGAGGGTATAAATGTATCACCAAACACCATCATATTGGGTGACTTCAACTACCCGAATATAGACTGGGAACATTACTCAAGCCCAAACTTTCTAGCACAAAGGTTCCTGGAGTTCATAAATTCAAATGCCATGGAACAACTAGTCACCGTCCCCACAAGAGGAGAAAATATACTAGATCTCATCATCACAAACATGGGGACAAAATGCTCCACACCGGAAGTATATCCCTCATTGGTGAGATCAGATCATAAACTAATCTCACTAGAAATCCACATCCCGCCCCCCCCCCCAACAAAAAAGACCACAGTGAAGAACTTCTCTAAAGCAAACTTCACACTGCTCAAGACAGGTGTGGTATCCTTCAAGCCCCCTGAGCCAATGGAATCCACAACCCAAGCTGCGGAAGCCCTTACAAATGCCTTCTATGAACACCTTCAGGACTGCATGGATCAGGCAATCCCAAATAAAACCAAGACTCTTTCCACAAAGGGCAAACGTCCAGTCTGGTGGACCCCAGCCATAAACAAACTCTACAATAAGAGGAGAAAGCTATTACATGATAGAGCAAAATCCCAAAAAGGGAAGGCATCTTTGATCAGCACTAGCAAGAAACTACGATCCCTCATAAAATCATCCAAGGCCAACTTTGAGAGAAAAATTGCCATAGATTCAAAAGACAATCATAAGGCCTTCTTCAGCTATGTCAGAAACCTGGGTGGAAACTCCCAGATATGCTCAGAATTAGTCCAAAATGATACAAAAATCACTGAACCCACAGACATTGCAAACATACTGGCAGACAGGTTCAGCGCAAACTTCACCCCCCCCTCCCCCCCAAAAGGAGAGATAACTATCCCAACTGAGAGTAGCCTCCCAGACATCTCAAATGCGCAGGTGAAAGCTGCTCTCTCTAAAGCTTAAAACACAGCATCAATGGGACCGGATGGGGTCTCCGGCTGTGTGCTACATGAACTCAATGAAGAACTAAACCCGCACATAAGGCAGCTGTTTAATCTTAGCCTCACCACAGGATATGTGCCCAAGGAGTGGCGTACGGCAACTGTGGTCCCACTCCACAAAGGCGGTGCCTCTACGGACCCTGGTAATTACCGCCCCATAAGCTTAACAAGCCTGGTCTGCAAAGCTATGGAGAGGATCATAATGGAACTCATAAACAAGGACATAGGGGACTTGCAGACCTTGGACCCAACCCAGTTTGGCTTTGTCAAGGGCAGATCTTGCCTTTTGAACTTGGTCGACTTCTTCGAAACAGTCACCAAGGCCACTGATGAGGGAAAGGCAGTCCATCCAGCCTACCTTGACCTTGCAAAAGCTTTCGACACAATACCCCACTCGGGTATTATAGAGAAACTTACCAGCTTAAATGTAAACCCATATGTCACAAGATGGGTTGCAAACTGGCTAAAGGACAGAACCCACAGGGTTAGAGTTGCTGGAGCCATGTCAGACTCCAAGCGGTTACAAGTGGAGTCCCACAGGGCTCAGTCCTTGGCCCCTATTGTTCGGCATCTACTTCTCAGAAGTACAGGCAAACATAGGAGGACTATGGCTGACAAAGTTTGGATGACTGCAAACTGGGTGCCATAGTGGATAGTACATCGGACACAGACATCCTTCAGAGGGTCTCACAGAAACTGATAGCTGGTGCCAGAGCCATGGCCTGAAGTTAAGCAAAAAGTGTATAGTCATACCCTTGGGAAAAACAAGGTAACCCCAAGCTACCATATAGGTGGCAACCCACTAAGCACAGAAGAGGTTATCAGGGACCTGGGGACCCAGGTTGACAGTGGCCTCTCATTTGACGCTCACATTGCTAAAGTGGTTCGAAAGACCTTCTACATTGCCCAACTGATCATGAAGGGTTCACATCCAGATCAAGTGAGGTCATTGTTCCCCTGTACTCTTCACTTATCAGACCAATGATCGAGTACAATGCCCCATTCGGGATGTATCTCACCCGACACCTGCAGCAATTGGAGAGACCCCAAAAGTTCCTCACCAAAAGGATAAAGGGACTCCAAAACCTGTCATATGCTGCCAGACCGAAGAAACTCCAACTCTATTCAGTTGCATACCGTCTGCTCAGAGGTGACCTGTGCCTGACATACAAGGCCATGACCAACCCGGAATTAATGGACATGCTCCACCTCAAAAATCCAAATCCACCAAAACCACTAGAGCAAGAGACTTAAACCTTAGCACGGATATAAATAGGACGTGCTGGAGGGATAGATTTATCACCCAGAGACTCCCCATGCTGTGGAATAAAATCCCGGTCCATGTGAGGCAGAGCACCTCGCTGGCTCTGTTCAAGAGAAATCTTGACCGGTGGATGGGTGATCGTAGGTTTACCCCGGGAATCATCTCTGTGTCACTACTGGACAGAGGCACAACAAACTAATGGGCACAGTATTTCTAACATAAGGGGCGGCGTAAGCCACATAACTTTGGGCTAGGCTTATAAATGCCCTAGGGCAGTTAGCCTAGTACAAACCTATGAACCTAAAGGTACAATTACCAGTTCAACATCACAAATGCAGATATACTAAGCACTAAGTCAGCTATGCACCCTGAGCATCAGACACAAATCTTATGTATCCCTGAATCCAAAAGATACAAAACATGGATATGGCACAGTTATCATCACTTGCAATGAGAGTTGTGGGCGGGGGGAGCAGGAAGCCTAGGCTTACAGAAAAGGTCAGTGATTGTGTGCGAGTAAGAAAGAGAAGCAGACAGGCATTTGGATAGAGTAACAAATGGCCAGTGAGACAAAATGAGTTTTAAGCTGCACAGCTGAACCATGTAACTTTTATATGTTTGTCTGTATGGGTCCTCCTAGTGAAATTGCTGTGTGTCTGCATGAACGCAGCCAAGCTCTGTGCTAGCTCTACATTTTGGTATGTCTGACAGGTGTGAGCCATGCATGGTAGAGGTGGCAGTTCATCACTGTCATTCCTAACCATGAGAACTGGCTCTACCAAGGGTTGCACTGGCATGTCCATGCCCATGGTCAAATGCAGTGCTGTTACCTGAATGTGACTGATGTCTGCTGGATGAGCTCCCCTCATGAGGATGCCCAGGACTATGACCCCATGGCCTGCCACATTTGGGTATAGACAGCTCAACCACGGATGGAGCAGTCAAAGTACTTCCACTATTAAGCATGATCGGTCATGGCCATATTGGCTAACAGCAGATGATGTGGCTGACCCACGCCCACGAGCATGCCATACCCTTCCCAGCAGATGCTCCATCACAGGCCCCACTTCGTCCAATGTGTCATTCATCTGATTCATCGAATCAGAAACATGGTGGAGCCAGACAGGCATGTCAGCCAGTGCCACATCTATAACCCTAAGCATTTCTTTGGAGCACCTATAGGAACATGCCTGTGCCTCCATGACAGCCCGAAAAATATGTTGAGTGGCACAAGCTGAGGATGGACAGCAGGCCTCCTCAAAGCACCGCTAACAACCCTCCTGCATGGCACCTCAATCACACTTTGGCTACGGCCAGAGTCAACAGGCACTGAAGCCGCAGTAACCACACTTTCCTGATTGATTGTTTTGCCCTCCACCTGCCTGCTATCTGAGGGCTCACTGGAATGGGTAGGCATAGGCCTACTGGCTGTTTGATGAAATTTCAGGTGATGGCTATATGTCAACCTCAGTGTCAGATTCAACCTCTGCACCCCGCGACTGTCTCTCTGTTTGGTCACCATCATCATCAGAATCTACTGATACTCTGACATCAGGTGCTAAAAGTCCCACACTTCTGTTAAGATCACTTGTGATAAGCATAAAACACATAAACAATTAATACCTACACTACTATAGTCCAATATATGCTAATAAAATAACAGCAGTGCCACTATTAGGCAGTACAGCAACACACACAATGCTCCTGACATCAACATCACACACTAAAAAATGTCTTTGAATTGCTCATCTGTACTGACATAAAAATGTTTGGGTTACCATGTGCAGATGACGGTATGCTCTGTATGCTGGATGGTTCTGCAAGAAGATAAGGAAAAGGTAAGGACATTCACACAATTAACAGTAACACAGGGGATAATACCCTTTCCCCTTTATATGTCCGTTAGCTATTCTTTCAACAAGAACTTGGATGACAAGTCCAACCTAAGCCCATGTGTAATCAGACATAATGTGTTATTAACTGTAGCAATCTTCAATCCCCCCCCACCAAAAAAAAATCTGTGAATCAGAACTAGTGTATTGATTTAAATTGTTTTACTATACAACAGTATTTAACAACTGAGATACAAAAGCCTACCTGGAAGCTCCTCCTGGGACATGCTTGCTGTCCCTAAAAGAGTAGCACCAGTGTCAAGTACATGCTGTTCTGCATTTTCCAGGGAACTGTCTGGACCCCTGACAGTGAACAGGAACTCTTCATTTGCTGCTAGTGGCAACTTTGTAGCAGGCCACCCTGGTACCCATCCGATCATGTGCCACTGCAGCTGCTCTCCTCTGTGCAGATAAGATCATGTCATTGGCCCTATGGCATACCTGGTCATATGTCCTGCTGTGGCTGCCCTCTGCATTAACATCTGTAACCATCTGTTGCCAAATTTGCATTCTGCCAGACATATCTCCAAGTCCCCTCTGAAAAGGGAAGGCACCATGTCACCTAAAAGCTTCAACAATTACCTGAGTCTTAGGGTCAGTGAAGGGTGGTTTTTCAAGGATTCAGACACCTGGGTATCGTAGTCCTAGGTGTCCTAAAAAGCAACAGACGGATAATACCCATAAGTATCATATAATTACAAAATAACTGTTCCTAGATAAAACAAAAAAGGTAGCATTCCAGCATTACCCACTGGAAAAACATAAAACCGTCTAGAGATTTGAAATATGAACAACAGGCTGGATGTAAAGAAGGAGAGTAGCAATAGCAACATATCCCTGTTTGTGCCATAATAGAAATGCAGCTTTGCTCCACCACCCCCAAAAGTGCAGGCATATGACACGTTTTGCTAGCAAACCATCTATGAAATGCTAAAAGTGCTATCAAACCAACTGTCCCTGAAACATATCTACAGATTTAACACAGAACATTCCATGTTAAGGTATTGCCAATCATATATACCTGTGAAATGCCCTGACAAACATCCCCATGCCATAAGTACACTTCTAACTAATGCATACAGATAAAAGTGTAAAAACTTTTGCTAATCATAAAACATATATAAAACTATTAAACAGATTTTTCTTAATTACATTTCAGCATATGCAGGATATAGCTGACAAAATGCAAGCATACCTTCTCAAGTTCAGTAATTCTCTGTGCAGATATATCCCAAAGTAATAGCCTCTTTTCTGTGCTCTCCACATAAACAAGTTTCCTCAGCTTCCGTTTCCCTAGGTACATGGTTGCCTTTTTATGGCATAGATTCAGGGCTGCCAGCATGGTGAAGATGCAAATGAGGTGGAAACCCATTAGAATTGCTGAATCCCAAATACTTGGTTCTGTGTTGTAGATGTAAACATAGTGCAGTCATTCCCTTAGTGTTTGTTTTTAATGGATTGCAACTGTGAATGACTACTGGTAAGGAGAAGGAAAACACAATAGCAATGCAGACTGCCCTGCTTCCAGCTGATGTGTCAGATTAGACTTACAAAGTGTTAGATGCAATTTTGTCAAGGTTGGAAATGTAAGTAAGCAGCACACAATTGACAAGTTCTCTTCATTAACACCCAACCTCCCCTTCATTTCTTGGCAACTGCATATTATATTATTGCCATTTAATATCCTCACACATTTTAAGGATAGTGATATAGAATGGCTTACTGACTGCATGTCTCTGATAATTGGTGAGCTAAGAGAAGAATGAGCTATAATCACAGAGGGGTAAGACAGAGCTGCATATTTGCAAACAGTACTCATAACTGGTTGTATAATCACTTAGTGGATTACATCCAAAAATAATAAATGTACAAATAACACTTGTATGGTTTCATATTACTGTAGATGATGTTGCAGTTGGTTGTATGCAGAATGATTTCAGTTCCTTGCTGCAAAGGTGTTTGTGTGGCAAAGAGGGATAAGACACCCTTAATGTGTTCCGAAGTTTCATTGGCGTGAGAGTTCAAATCCATACTTATGTAGAAATATCTGATTTGTACTAACAGTTTGTAGTGTGGATATCACAGATTGCTTTTTCTCATTTCAATTACTTTTCACTTTTTTTCTTCTTTTTTGGGGGGATGAGCAGTGTTTGCACGAAACAGAGAAAATGAGTGTCAGGTTTAGCTATGCTTATTTTGCTTCCACAAAGAGTGGCAGTGAGCAACCTGGACTAGTGGCCCACCTAGGACAGAACACCTGCAGAACACCTACAAACAGGGAGTGTGTAAAAGGGCAAAAGGGCAAAAACTATACACTGTTGCAATTTTTATGTTCCCTCACACAAGCACACTTAGCAGCATTGTGCAGCAGTTAGGAAGGTTCCCCAGCAGCTGCAGTCATCAAACACTTGCAGATGGAACTCAGACAGCAAATAATTGAAATTGGATACATTCAATTAATTCTACTGGGCACCGCACACACCCGCTAAGCGGTGTTGCATGGCAGTTAACACAGAGACCTTAAGAATTACTACTTATTTATTTATTTATGCTGATAAGACCCTTAATCAAATTTCCCATGACTTTAATACCCACTTTATTACCACCATCCAAAAATTCATCAAAGACTCCTCAACAAGCCCAAACCAATACTCACAGAATATTAACAATATCATACACAATGACAACGCACCAATCATTCCTGATAAAAAATCCAATCCTTCCACAACTCACTCATTTTCTATTCAGCCAGTATCCACATCTCTCATATGTAAACTATTAAAAAACTCAAACCATGCTCCCATTCCGCAGACAACCTTCCCCCAAAATATTTACAACTAGCACCAAATGCAATTGCATATCCAGTTAGTATTCTTATAAACTGCTCCCTTGCAGAAGGATACATTCCACATCTATGGAAAAAATTGATTATTACTCCACTACATGAAGGCAGAAACTCTCATGACGTATCAAACTATCACCCCCAATCTCTATACTTTCCCAACTATCCAAAATCCTTGAGAAGTGTGTACCCACACAATTACTCAAGTACCTCATTGATAATAATCTTCTGTCTCCCACTCAACATGGCTTCTGCTCAGATCACAGCACTATTACAGCCCTGCTCTCATTCACCGGTACTGTCAACAAAGCCTTAGATACAAGTCACCCCACTTCGGTAATCCTATTGGATCTAAGGCTTTTGACACAGTATCACATACTAAACTTCTTATCCAATTAACACAACTTGGCTGCGACCCCAAATCCCTCAACTGGTTTATATCATACCTACATAGACGGCAATCTGTAAAGTGGCATAAAGTCCAATCTGATTATCTGTCAAACAACATAGGAGTCCAACAGGGCTCCATTCTGGGACCATTACTCTTCAACAGCTTTACTAATGACCTCCACAAAGTCTCTCAACTAAGCAAAATTATCCAATATGCTAACAATTCAACAATAATCTCTACTTCAAACAATTTCTCTGACCTCCTCACAGTTACTCAAAATGCTTTTACAGAGATTGAATCATGGCTAAACAATTCACAACTGATTCTAAAAGTAAAAAAAAATAAACTTCTATTACTCTCTTTAAAATCACCAGATATAGACTTCAAAATTTTATCTAAAGACGGAAGTGAAACAGAAAAAGTAAAATCTGCCAAACTACTAGGCATTACAATTGACGACAAACTCACCTTTGAAACACACATTCGCAATGCAATAAAGAAAACACACTTTAAACTTGCCAAACTTTAGCATCATAAACTTTACATGGCCAAAAACACCAAAACAAAACTGGCAAGTACCTTACTCATCCCTGTTCTACTTTGTGGTAATGACATCTTTAAAAACCTTCACTCATCCCTCAGCAATAAACTTCAGTCTTATTACTATAAAATAGCTAAATTCACCTCAGGAAAGCCTAAACGCTCACACCACTGCCAAGCAATCTCTGAACTCAACTGGTTGGATTTCCAAAACTATCTTTGCTATACTCAACTGATGCTAGCCCACAAACTAATTTATAAACCAAATACCGGTCCAACACTCTCATCAATACTACAAACTTGTAACTTGAAATTCCTTCACTTACCCTAAGATCCACCAACAAATTGCTACTAAGTGTAACCAAGCCCAACGAAAGAGCCAGACAGTACTTGTTCTCCCATAACCATTCCTAAAAAGTGGAATTCCTTACCCTCCTATATTACCTAAATAGACTGTATAAAGACATATAAAGTAGCATTAAAAACTTACTTCCTACATAACCTCAAATGCCAATGCAAATCAAACAAAACACCATAAAACCTTCACTACTTATTTCTAACCCAGTTACATATTTCAAAATAACTTTTACCCTGACAGCAACACAGCTCTATTACTGCTATAACTGTTCATCAACCGCCATGTTTTTTTCATGCAATGCCAAAAAAAAAAAAAAAACAACTCAAACTTTGTACTATACTACCAACTGTTATCCAAGTTTATATAAGTTCTGATACATACTAAGTTCGATATTGCCTATGTATTCTTTTAAATTTCTTTTTTATTTTTGCATATTTCCGCTTATAAAACTTTTTTGTCAAGTGTCTATATTTTTGACTGTATTAATTGTGGACCTCTTGGGGCTGGTTTCTCTCTCTCTCTCTCCAGATCCCCAATAAGACTCCCCACTGGCACAGCTATAGGGTTAAGATCTCAGCCAAGTGGTCAAGCCAAAACCTCTAGCATCCTCTCTGTCCAACCAGTGATTTGTGTCCCAGCCCAAGTAGCTGACAGACACACACTTTGAGATTTGATTTGAATACAAACACACAGACACTCCTGGGGAAGGCTGTCAGAAGTTTACTAGCTATGCCTCCTTCTGCCCAGACTCCAAGGTAGTACCAGCTGCCGCCAACTACCTTTTATCAGCAACTATAAGGCTCTACCCAAATGGTGACCAATTCTACTATGTAATGTTACTGTTATCCAAACTGTAAGTGGGATCAAGACTAAGGCTATTTAAGAGTGGCCTGTACAGTGTCACCAAATACATATGCAAGTACTCTCAGAGCTAAATATATCTAAGCACACCAGCCACAATTAAAAGGTTTAAATATATTTAATAATAAATAATAAAAGCACAAGACAATACTCAATCACTCAACACAGTAACACCTGGGTTTAGAATCACAGGAAATACTTTAAAACAACATTGCAGGACAGTCTCAAATAAATACAGAAACATCTAAACTAATCTTTACTGTATTCCTATTTATATCTAAGAGATACTATGCATTAAATGACTTACTTACAGAGCCAGGCAAATACAGATGAGAATTGCTGATGAGAGAATGTTTCTAGGTCCAAAGACAAATACAAAATGCAGACTTTCTCTGAGAGATAGTTCTTAAATTAATAATACACATTACTGCTGGGTTAGCTGGATGACATCACTATTTTACACCTCTGCCTTCAGTTTCAAGGCTAACAGAAACTTAAAATTTTAGCACCTCTGTGTCAAAAAATAGAAGTTATGTCCTTACCATAACGTTCCATGTGGAGTGTTCATCTCGCCTTTGTTCTTACACATGGGTTCGGAGCCGATCCTCGGCTCCGTGTCGGCCGCTTGCAAGCTCTGCATCGAGAAGAAGCTCGAGACAACCTAATACCCACAATCCCCCTCTGCCTTTACCTCAGATCTAGTTTGCAAGCAAACCAGTAGTCAGAGAGAGCACACTCATGCCAATATCACATATGCACAGAAACTAAGAGTCTATATATATATATATATACATATATACACATATATATACATGTTAACTATATACACAACAACTGCAATGCAGAAGCAGAATGCCCCAGACCAGGCACCAAACTGAACGTTCTTCCTAAGGGTGGGAGGGTGGGAATGTAAGAACAAAGGCGAGATGAACACTCCACATGGAACGTTATGGTAAGGACATAACTTCTATATGTGATAGTGTTCAATCTCGCCGTTTGTTCTTACACATGGGTAGCGTCCCTAGCTCCTTGTTCCTGAGGAACTCACGGAAGGACGTTCTTGAGCACAGTGGAACCAAAGGTTGCCCTGTCCCTAGAAACCTTGTCTACCTTATAATGAGAAATGAATGTATGTGGTTTAGACCAAGTAGCAGCCGCACAAATAGCGTCTAGTGGTAGGCGAGCTGCATGAGCCAGGGATGTAGACACTGACCTTGTGGAATGTCCTTTGGGTTTGTGCAAGAGTTTGATCTGAAGAATCATAGACATAGATGATACAATCAGTTAACCACTTAGAAAGAGTTCTTTTGGTAACGCTACTCCTTTCCTGTTATCAGCAAAGGCTACAAAAAGTTGATCAGATTTTCTGTGATCTTTTGTTCTATCCAAGTAAAACCTTAGTTGTCTGTGGACATCTAATTTGTGCAACATATACTCCATTTTATTGGAGTGATTCTTGAAGAAAGTGGGTAATTCAATGGACTGATTAATATTGTTAATAGAACAAACTTTAGGAAGGAAGGATGAATTAGTGCGAAGAGAAACTCTGTCAGAGTGAAAGATCAAATAAGGGTGCTTAATGGAGAGAGCTTGAAGTTCAGATACTCGCCTAGCGGATGTAATGGCTACCAAAAAGAGAGTCTTCCACGACAAAAATTTCAATGGGCAAGAGGAGGCTGGTTCAAAGGGGGGCAGCATCAACTTAGATAATAATAAGTTTAGACTCCAAGGTGACGTAGGAGATCTAATTGGTGGTCTAATATGAAAAGACCCTTTTAAAAAGGCTTTACAAATTCTGTGGGCCATAGCTGGAGCCCCACATTCTTCCACATGGAAATTAGAAATGGCAGCCAATTGAACTCTTAATGTGGCAGGAGAAGCACCCTGATGGAACAATTCTGCTAAAAACTCTAATATTTTATTCAAAGGAGCTATAACAGGGTCCACTTGCTGTGTATTCGCCCAGAATACAAAGCGCTTCCATTTACTAGTATATGTTTTAGTAGTGGAAGCTTTATGAGAAGCCACTAATATATTTTGAACTGCAGGCGAAAGAAGATCAGACCTGGCTAAGTTGGGAATTGGAGCAGCCAAGCTGCTAGATGGAGGGACAAGAGCGAGGGGTGGGGAGCTCCTGATGAGTGCGTCAATAGATCTGGCTCTGGGTCCAGGATCCAGGGTCCCCGAATGCAGTGTGTCATGAGGAAGGGGAACCAAATTTGACGAGTCCAGAATGGGGCAATGAGGATTATTGTCCTGTGTAGGTTGTTGGCTTTCTGGAGAAACTTTGAGATCAGGGGGAAGGGAGGAAATGCGTACAGGAGACCCGGGGGCCAATCGTGAATCAGTGCGTCCCTGGGGACTTCCCCTGGAGGGGGTAATAGGGCAAAGTAGCTCCTGCATTTGGCGTTCATTGGAGACGCGAACAGATCACAGGAAGGCTGGCCCCACGTGCGAAAAATCTTTTTCGCAACTGACTGTTTTAGGGACCACTCGTGCGGTAACAGTATTGCTCTGCTCAGCCTGTCGGCTATGACGTTGGATGACCCCGAGATGTGCGTTGCTAACAGAAAGCGACCCGTGGACTCCGCCCATTGCCAGATTCTCATGGCCTCTCTGCATAGCTGGTAGGACTTGGTTCCCCCTTGCTTGTTTATGTACCAGACTACAGACATGTTGTCCATCTGAACTGCAATAGTTCCCAGAGGAAGAAGGGGAGCAAAGTGTTGCAACGCTAGAAACACTGCCCTCAACTCTAGAACATTGATGTGCAGATTGTACTCTAAATTGGTCCATTCGCCTTGGACTGTCTGTCCCTGAAAGATGCCCCCCCACCCTATCAGGGAAGCGTCCGTGGTCACCGTAGCTGTAGGCGTGGGTAGCACAAATGGTCTCCCCTTGGAAAAGTTGCAAGTCTGAAGCCACCAGTTTAGGTGTGTTTTGCAAGTGTTTGTTATAAGAATCTCGTGTGTTAGAGGTAGTTGTTGGAACGACCATTGTGCAAACAGTAGCCATTGTAGGACTCTCATGTGCAGTCTTCCCAAGGGTATTGCAATAAGAGAAGCCGACATGAGTCCCAAAACCTTCAGTACCAGTTTTGCTGGGGATTTCCTGGACAAGAGAAGAAGACGTATGTGAGTCTGAAGTGAAAGTATCCTTTCTGGAGGAAGTCTTAGAATTAACTGATGTGTATCTAATTCCGCTCCTATGAATAAGATACGCTGTGATGGCTGTAGTAAGGATTTTCCGAAGTTTACGGAAATTCCTAGATGAGTACACAGTTGAAGAGTGTAATCTCTGGCCTGTACTAGTTGACACTGGGTGGTGGCAGAAAGGAGCCAGTCGTCCAGATATGGAAACACCTGGAATCCTAGGCGTCTCAAGTGAGACGCTACCACTGCCATGCATTTGGTGAAGACCCTGGGGGCTGAGGTCAGACCAAAGGGCAGGGCTCGAAACTGAAAGTGACTGGCCCCCAGCCGGAAGCGCAAATTATCCCTGGATGCCCTGGTCATTTTGATGTGGTAGTATGCATCCTTCAGATCTATTGAGCACATCCAGTCGTCCTTCCGTCAAATATAAGTAAGGGGTGGAAGGCCCCGAAAAACTCTAACCAGTTTAATTAAACTTAAACTTAACGGTACCGAGAATTTCTACCTTACACAATCTTATCTTAAGTTGCTCGAGCTAGATCCCAGTGATGCGAACGCAGCAGCGGCAAACTAGATCTGAGGTAAAGGCAGAGGGGGATTGTGGGTATTAGGTTGTCTCGAGCTTCTTCTCGATGCAGAGCTTGCAAGCGGCCGACACGGAGCCGAGGATCGGCTCCGAACCCATGTGTAAGAACAAACGGCGAGATTGAACACTATCACATTAATTATCTCTTAGATGTTCACCAGGAACTGGAAGTCGTAAAACAGTTACACACTTTTACTTTTGAAACCTGCAATTATTTCTGTTTCCAGACAATAGAAAGAATTTCTAGCTGCAGGCATTGTGTCTCCTAGCTGAGATAAACACCATATTAAACAATTCTCTTATTTTCTTAGAGTTTGCAAGTTAACTCTGTGTTTTTCCAGTAGGGTACACTGTAGTTACATTCTTGAAGCTCAGCACATAACATACAGTTTTCTTACCTTTATTTATTTATTTTATTTATTTATTGCAGTTGGTTTACCAGGATAGTCCATTGGGCCACAAAGAACCCGTTTTCAATGGAGTCCTGGGGAGAAAAGCTCCAAAATACATTCTACATACTTACAAACATATATTCATACATACATTCAAAGTTTAACAATAGGTACAACAGGTAAAAAAGAAAGCAATATCAAATAGTACAGCAAGTGTACAGCTAAATACATTGTGTAGAAAAACGTATTAACTATTTAGCACAGAAATATCCATTTATACAGAGTAGTTAGGAAAACATAGTTACTAAAATGGAAGAAGAAGTACAATGACATGATGTAGAGGTGGAAGAAGAGAATATATGGACTTATCTAATAAATTCTATGGAATTTTGGGGTATATTAAGATGTAAGCAGAGCACAGAGGGATGAGAGAAGGAGAAGAGTAGGTTATGTAGGGTGGGAGCAGGAGCATTCCCACTGAGATGCTAGGTGTGTATAAAGATATTTTTTGAAAGCAGAGTGATTAGAGGTGGTGCGGATGAGTGGAGGAAGGGAGTTCCAGAGGCGAGCTAGGTTGAAGGATAGAAGGTTTTTGCCTGGGGGATGTGTAGGTTTATGGACTTTGAGTAGGTTTTGATTGTTTGCTCTTAATACTCTATTGGGTAGATGCATATTAAAAGCAGAAGAAAGGGAAGGACAGAGGGAGGGGTTGAGAATAAACTTGTGGGCTAGAGTTAGTTGAGTGTAAGTTAGTTGATTGGGAAGTTCTAGCCATTTTAGTTTCTGGAGGGAAAAACAGTGGTGGGTGGAAGACTTGTGGCTGGTGGTGAATTTTGAATTTTGTTGTAGCAAGAGGAAAGTTGTTTTTTGAGAGAGGATTGAAGATTAGTTAGGAGTGGG
The DNA here is from genome assembly GCF_019279795.1 of Protopterus annectens. Lineage (NCBI taxonomy): Eukaryota > Metazoa > Chordata > Ceratodontiformes > Protopteridae > Protopterus > Protopterus annectens. The sequence continues at coordinate 477,786,603 of NC_056735.1, forward strand.
GTGCCATAGAGAAGGGAGGGGATAAGGAAGGATGAAGCGAGAGTTATTTTAGTAGCAGAGGTAAGGTAGGCATTTTGTCTATAAAGCATACCAAGTTTTTGGTGGGTTTTTTTGATATTTTTTTGTAGGTGAGAGGTAAATTTAAGTTGGTTGTCAATTTGTACCCCAAGTAGCTTGGTCTCTGACACCAATTCTAGGGGAGAGTTATTTTGGCTAGTGATTGAAAAAGTATTCATATTGAGATGAGTAGCTTTAGAAGGAGTAAAAATCATTAGCTTGGTCTTGGAGGCATTAAGAGCTAGGTGATTTTTTAACATCCATTGCTCTGTTGTAGAGAAGGCATCTTGAGTTAGTTTTTGAAGGGTAGAGATAGAGGTGGGTGAGCAAATGATAGTTGAATCATCTGCATATTGGATGATGTTTGAGAATGGGATTGATTTGTGGAAGTCATTTATAAATATGTTGAAGAGAACAGGACCTAGAAACCTTTGTAAGAGAAGCATACAAACCATGTTACTATTCACAAATAACACAGAATTATTTACAAAATTCCAGTTAGCTTGGCTGGCAGCCTTCACATGCAATATATGCACATTTCAAGGATTACTTTCAGCAATCTGTAGTATAGTGTGTATCTGTTAGGATGTATAGTTTAATTTAACATTTCAGAGAAAAGACTTATATAATTGTATTAATGCATTGTGTGTCTCATATGATGGTACTAATTTTATCTCTCACCCCAACCCTTATCTGTCTTTTTTTATTTTTATTACATGTCATCAAAAAGCCTCCATGTTATCCATGTGTACGACATCATAAAATGCTACACAGCACAGTGAAGTAGGCCAGCCCCACTGGATCAGCCTGCCCCAATGCTCAGCATGTCTGGCAGCCAACCTGGCAGCACTGCCTCTGCTGCCACTGTATTACCTGTGCCTCAGGTAATACTGCCCCTGAATTGGGTTATAGTGGTCCTCTCCAGGAGCAGTGGCAGAGGAGGTGTACACCTATGCCGGATGGAGATGCTGCTGTACCTCATGGTTGGTAGGAGAAGAAGATGTCAAGCACTCCTGAAACCACTGGAATAAGTAGACAGTGATGATATTCCAGTTTGTGTGGACTCAATTTTCAAGGTCTCCAAGCTTGATGGGCATGAGCCTGGGTTGTCCCCTCCCTCACCCTAATCATGGTGTCTCCCAATCTTTTGTGTCACTCACCATCCCTGTCTCTTGTCTTGTTCATCTTGTTTGTTTGAATTTGCTTCCTCACCTACCCAGCTTACCTGACCCGCACATACCTGCGTCCCTTACCCAGCAGTCCTCTCTTACTGAATTAAAAAAAAGGGCACCTGCACCACAAAAAAAAAATTGTCTGACACACAGCTATCCATTTCACACGTCATCTTGACACACTTGATTCAGTCCAATGACAATACAACATAATTACTTTGTTGTCACCCCTCTCTCTGGAGGTAGCAGTCCAAATCAGTTAATATTCTGCACAAATGATCATTGAAGAAATGGGTAGCTATGGTTCTTTCCTACATCCCTCCTGCACATAACTGTAATGCTTTCCCTTTGTTCTTCCCCCTGCTTGCTCCTCACTTCATCACTTTCCTATCTACCTCATTTTAACACCAATAATCTGGTCAAAAAATACAATAACACGCAACATACATAAGTAGCAGAAAAAGCAATGGATCCTTCACTTTTTGGACAATATGTTTGCATGGAGTTTCGCATCATGCAGCAATGCCAAGCAAAGGTGAAAGGTGGTATAATGCTGCAGTTATCTCTGCTCAATCTTGCTTAACCCCACTGTGCTATGCCAACATACAGCAACACATGTAATATAAAGAATTAATGTCATTGCATTATCACTGTTTATTTAAAAGTATTTAAAAGTATTAGATACAGTATCATCTGGGCTCAAATAGAAATGTATCAGTGAATTTACACCTGTTGCCACAGAGTCAGTTAAGCAGCAGGTGTGTTTCATAGACTTGATACTAACTCAGACTTTAGCAATGTGGCTCACATTTGTGCACTGCTTAATTACACGCAAACATGGAAAGTATTAGACATGTGTATTTCCCACGTGCAAACACTGCCAACGACTGAGCAAACCTGATGCTCGCCTTGCTATGGAAAAGCAAATATTGTTATGTATTACTGCTGTTTACTGTCCATTTCCTGTCTATGACATGCAATTAATTGATACTTAACAAACTGATGGTCCTATATATATATATATATATATATATATATATATATATCACATATGTACAATACATCCATGTTTTGCCTCCCCCAAGCACTGCAACCCTAGTGTCTTAGTACTTTTTTCACACATATAATACCTACAGTACATAAATTAATATCAAATGCTGTTGTGGTATGCAATGCACATTAACCTTTAACATAAAGAACTAGAACTATTGACCCATAAGCCCAAAGAGCCTTATCTGCAAGGCTAGGGAAGGAATCAGCATGGACCTTATCCACAGGGACACATTTGACCCAACCCATTTTGATTTTGTTTATTAATTCTAGTGGACTTCTTTGACACTGACCCCAAAGACCTGGATGAGGGATAACAGGACATACCACTTATATTGAGTTATCCACGGCCTTTGACACTATTCACCATTCATGTATCATAGAGAAAATCTCCCATCAGGGGATTAATCTATACATTACTAGATGGATAGCCAACTGACTCACTGAAAAAACACACAAAATATAGACATGGAAGTATTGGAATGCACAGCTGGGGAATGCACCTGCATCACTAGGCCACTTACCAGTGAATACCACAAGGGCTCAACTATTTGGAAACTATTTATCTCAAGTCCAGGCAAAGATAGATAGCCTGTGGCTTACCAAGGGTGCAGATGACTGTCAACTGGACGCAGTCATATAGAGTCCCCCAACTATGTTAACACATTACAGAAGGGGCTGACACAGACAAATGATTAGTGACAGATTCACTGACTGAAACTTAAAGCAAATAATTCCTCATTGTTCTCTTTGGCAATGAAGTACCTCTGCTAATTATGATATGCATAGCACCCCTCAAAGCCAAAACACAGTGTTGTGAGACTTGGGAACACATGTTGATAGATATCCACACTTCAGTCACTATTTGTCCATAGTGGTGAGACACACATTCTACATTGTGCACCTCATTAATAAGGCCATCATATACAAGACCAGGGAGGTCATAGCTCTGCTATGCTCTACCCTTATCAGACCACTAATTGAGTACAATGCTCCCTTCTGTCTGTACTTCACCAGACACCTGCATCAACTGGAGAAAACACAGAGGTTTGTGACCGGGAGAATCCAGGCCCTCCAAAACATGACATACATGGAAAGACTGAAAGACCTGCCACTGTACTCAGTATCATGCAGGCTGCTAAGAAGTGACCTCTGCCTGGCCTACAGAGTGGTCTCAGACCCTGCCCTACTGGAAATACTGGACATCTGCAAATCAAATGGGACAAGAATAACTTCCTCCAGGGATCTCAACCTAGGCTGTGGCATAAACAGAATGTGCTGGGGAGACAGATGTATCTCCCAGCAATTGCTACTCCTCTGTAATTGGCTAAAACCTGCATGTAAAGCAGTGTTCCTCAATAACCATATTCAAGCGCAACCTTGACAACTGGATGGGTGACTATAAATTCACAAAAAAAAACGCGAATTAGAAAAAACTTACTTTTAATAACAAACAAACAAAGCTTTTGGGGATAACCCTTCTTCAGTGCTGTTAGAATAATAGATAAATTCAATATATTCATATATTTATATATATAGTTAACATGAACACATGACACAGCCAATCTATAAAAAATCTAAAAGCACATCAATTAAAATTTCATCAATTAAGATTTAAAGCACCAGAGTTAAAAAAGAACTTTCATGGAAATATAAACACATATATGTTAACATGAACTAAAAATCACATATTAATACATCAAATAATAAAAAATACATACATACTATCAGTTTATTATTTTAGTATTAATATATATTTATTTATTTATTAATATATATTTATATATTTATTTAAACCAGGTATAAATAATATGATTACTATTAAGCCTGTTTTAGACTTTAAACAGAAGCAGCATCACTAGTGAGACTGGTATAAATATATATTAATACTAAAATAATAAACTGCTAGTATGTATGCATTTTTTATTATTTTTTTTTTATTATTTGATGTATTAATATATGATTTTTAGTTTATGTTAACATATACGTGTTTATATTTCCATGAAAGTTCTTTTTTAAGTCTGGTGCTTTAAATCTTAATTGTTGAAATTTTAATTGATGTGCTTTTAGATTTTTTATAGGTTGGATGTGTCATGTGTTCATGTTCACTATATATATAAATATATGAATATACTGAATTTATCTATTATTCTAACAGCACTGAAGAAGGGTTATCCCCGAAAGCTTTGTTTGTTATTAAAAGTGAGTTTTTTCTAATTTGCGTTTTTTCTTGGATACTTTGAACTGGTGAATCTAGAAGAGAAAAGTTCCATTGGTTGGAATCTTGTTTTATCTGACTATAAATTCACCCCTTGGGGTAGCAACTATATCCCTCATGGACAGGGCCAGTTGGTGTTGATCAGAAAATGTCACTGCTAGCAATGACCATCTAACTATGCTCAGTAAGGTTACTTGTGTTTTTACACAGCAAGGTTTGTAAACACCCTAGGGCCATAGGCTAATAACCTCCTACAAATCTATGAAGCTATGAACATATGCAGGCCTCCCAACATCTTCTCTCCAACATGCCATGCTGATGTCATCCACTATAAGTTGATCTGCAGTTTGTAAAAGTCAGACTTGTGCCATGGCATTTGCTTAAAGTACTGAGTTATGTAGTCTGTGTACTTAGATAGGCAGTGGTTCTGCTCTCACTGTAGTTTAGTGTGTGTGTGTGTGTGTGTGTGTGTGTGTGTGTGTGTGTGTGTGTGTGTGTGTGTGTGTGTGTGTGTGTGTTTGTGTATATTCTACAGTTACCGCTCCAACCCCATGGATTGATAATATTTTGATACTTGCACATGCCTACACATCCATTTCATACAGGCCTCCCAACATCTCTCCAACATGCCCTGCTGATGACATCCACAATAAGTTGACCTGCAGTCTTATAAAAGTCAGACTTGTGCCATGGCACTTGCTAAATTGCTGAGTTTTTTTAGTCTGTGTACTTAGATAGGTAGGGGATCTATTCTCACTGCAGTCAGCTGGTATGTGTGTGCACACTTGCTTGACATTACAGAGGGAATTTTACACCAGCATGTGGAAACTTCTATTGTCATATTCTCCTCACCAGACACCACTGATGTCATCAGCTATAAAGTGTTGTATCTGTGGTGCTTGCCTTAAATACAGAGTTCTGTAGTCTGTGTACCTAGATAGGTAGGAGTTCTTTTCTCACTGCAGTCAGCTGTGAGGGATGGTACACTTGCTTGACATTACAGACAGCTTTTTACACCAGAATGTAGGACACTGTTATTGCCATATTCTGCTCACCAGACACTGATGATGTCGTCAGTTATATCTGATGTGTGGATGTGGACTACTGGCACTAGGGCAGGATCAAATACTGGCTTGCAGGCCAGGCAGAAGTCACCTCATCCTATATGATACAGATTACAGAAAAATGGATTTCAGTCTATCTACAAACATTATGGCATGGTGTGTAAGCACTGTGTTTTCTTGGTGAGTAACCCGTGTGGTCTCTCCAGCTGGTGCATGTGTCTGATGAGGTACATGCAAAAGAGAGCATTAGATGTTTTTAATTTCTCCACGTCTTTTGAGTTTCTAATACCATGACAAGAATGGACCCCATTCCTAAGTCAAAGTACGATTAAAGTTCCTGAAATTAGTATTGTTTCAATCTTTGATGTCAGCCAGTAGTGGTTTTCGCAGTATCCACAATATGCCCAGTAATGACTCCTTCTGCAGTTTGTATGGAGTTACATGTATTGGTAACATATCTAAATACGATTGTAAATTCTTTTTTATGAGACCCGTTGCTCCTACTACTATTGGAACTGTCTGGGTATCTTTCTTCCACTGCTCTTGTTTCTGCCTGCAGATCCTGACATTTTATGACGTTGTGTTTCTCTGTACACAAGACACTGTAGTCACTGGGTGTGGCAATTTCAATAATCAGTGCTACTCGTCTTCTTCTCTTGGACCACTATATCCAGTTTTCTAGCATCTATCTTTTGAACTGTTGGTAATGGATGATCCCATGTGATGTAGACTTCTTCATTTTCTGTGATGCTTTGTGGCTCATGTTTCCAGTCTTTTTCAGCCACTTCAGTACCATAATGTTTGCACAATCCCCAGTGCAACAGTCTCATCACATTATTATGCCTTTCAGTATAAAGTTCTTTTGCCATTAGTATGTCGCACCAGTAACAAGGTGTGCAACTGTTTCCAATTTGGTTTTATAAAACATATATTTGTCTGTTTCTCCCACATGTTCAATGGACTTTATAAACTAACGTGTAGGCAGCCCTCTATCTTGGGCCGCCAATATTAACCTTTCATCTCTTGGTTTGAATTCACCTCTCCTTAACCATTCATGTGTTAGTTCCTGATCAACATGAGGTTCTTCCAGAAGTTTTCTATACTTGCAACTATATTTATACTTTTTCCACATTTCTTGCCTTTTCATCTGATCCTTCACCTTATATTCTTTCTTTTGTTTTTTGGCACATTCAGTTTCTGCCTGATTTTTATCTACTTCTGGCTTAATTTCAATTCCTGCTTGACGCCGATAAGCTTCTACTAGATTAAGGAGAGAAGTCATCTTAGATTTATTCTCCTCATGTTTCAAAACCTTAACTATGTTTGGGTCTTGTGAGGTCAGCAGATATGTCTGGAGTCCCACGATTCCAGATCTATACATATAATCAATTTCAAGAAGACCCATCCCAACTTCGGAATGGGGAATATATAATCTTGGTATGCACTGAGTTTTATAAATCATTTGATAAGCATGAAGCATCCTTCTTGTTTTCCTATCTAATCTATCCAATGTGTTTTGGGGCCAGTCAATCACTTTAAAACTCCAAGTTAGGACAGGAAGCGCAAACTGGTTTATAGCTTGGATTTTGTTCCTAGATGTCAGTGCGGTTTTCAGGATTATTTTAAGTCTTCTAAAGTATTCCTTACTAAGTTTTATTTACATTTGTTCATGTTTTATTGTTGATCCTTCATCAAATCCCAAATATTTAAACACTCCTTCTTGACCAAGTTCTTTTATATCACATTCTTGTCCCAAACTGATGTTTTCCTGGTGTTGCAGTTCTCTTTTTAAAAGCTGCTTTTGCACATTTATCAAGACCAAATGCCATTCTTATATCATCTGAAAAAGTTTTGACAACTTGCAGTTGTGCTTTCAGTTCCTCATCTGATGAGCTATACAGTTTTAAATCATTGACAAAGAGAAGGTGAGAAGTCTTTATACTTTGTTGTTTTCTAGGAGCCAGAGTATAGCCATGGCCTAAGCTGTTGAGTAAACAGCTTAATGGATTAAGGGCAAGATAGAATAGTAATGGTGACAGAAGGTCACCCTGAAATACCCCCCTTTAAATTTTTATCCCTGGGATAACATGTCCTTTATCATGGCTTAATTGCAAAGTGGTCTGCCACTGTTTCATGGTCACTTTAATATTGTAAATCAGCGTGGGGTGCGTCTTAAACATTTTTAGGCACTATTTTATCCATGAATGAGAGATACTATCAAATGCTTTTTTGTAGTCAATCCATGCCATACTTAGATTCTTCCCCTTTTTACAGTTCTCCACTATGACTTTAACAACAAATGATCCTTTTATTGCCTTTTTGTTCTACTGTCATAATTGAGTTTTCTTCTAGATTACTATAAACTCTGTCGGCATCAATTCCTGTGTGTAGTTTATACATCGTCGGAAGGCAAGTTATTGGTCTATAATTTTTGGGGTAGCTTGCAGGTTCACTCTTCATAGATTCATAGGTAGTTAAGTACTAGGCTATTGGCCCTAGGGCCTATACAAGCCTAGCCAAAAAGGTACCCTGGCTTTCCCCACCCAAGAAAATTATTTTCCTATGCCCCTATCAAGCAGAACCACAGAAGTGATCCTCGGGGTGAATTTCCTATTACCCATCCAATCATTAAGATTTTTCGTGAAGACTGCTAATGAGGAGCTCTTAAGTAAGAGCATTGTTTTTCCTGTTGTTATCCATGTTGGTGTCTGTTCTGGGTGCACATATAAATAGTTCTTACTCATGGCTAAATCTTTGTGCAAAGATGTTAATACTTTTAGCCAGAAGTTAGGTACTGCATCTAGGCCTGGGGTTTTCCAATTAGAGGCTTTTCTTAACGTTGCTTCAATCTCTCTAGCTTTTACTTCATCTCATTTTATATCCTGTACCTTTAAATATCTTACTTTTACTTCTTCTGTCCATTTAGCATCTTTGTTATGTTCCACAGGATCTTCATAGATACTTCTCCAAAATGTATCTAGTTCTTATTTTTCTGGCGGTCTTTCAATTCCTTTTAACTTATTTCCCACTTCTCTATAAAACCTTTTTGGGTTGTCAATAAATTGCTTATTTTGCACTTTTCCTTAATTTATCTTCGTATCTTCTAAGTTTTTCAGCCTGTGCTGAAATTTTTAGTTTGTTATTTGCGATAGTGCATAATAGATCCTGATCTGTTCTAATACTGTGCATTGCTTTTATCACATCTATCTTTCTTAGTATTTTTGTTAATTTATTCCCTCTTCTACAGCTTTCTAACAGTGATACTTCTTGTTTTAATTGCTTTATAATTTTCTCTTTTCAATATTTCCATGATGGCATTCGATTTCTCCCCTTCTTTTCCCTCACTACCCTGTGTTCTTGTGGTAGAACTTTATCAGTTATTAATTTAGCTACACAGTAATATATCCTGTTTATTTCTGTTATAGTGCATGGATCTACATGAACAGTCCTAATTACTGTGTTCATTTGTTTTATCAGACTACTAACTTTTAGGGTTTTATTAACCTTCTGCAGTCTATTTCTTTCATTGATCTTGATATATCTGTCCGTGTCTATTAAATCAAGCAATTCCTTTAGCTCATTTTCTTCCAAAATGAGGGCACATCCCTCGTTTTCCATTTCCTGAGGGCATTCTATAGAAGGTTCAATAGCATCTTCCTGTGACACAGTCTCATCAATTTCGTCCTGTGCTGTCCGTTGCTCTATCATATGGGAAATCAATGGCCTATCACTACTCAACATTGACTGCATCAGAGTTCCCACAGTTTCCTGTTCCTTCCCTTGCTGTCTAGCTTCAAGTGAAAGTTTATATTGGTTTCCTGTGGAAGGCTCCAAATTATCTTCACATGGCACCTGAGCAATTGCTTCCTGTTCCACTGATTTCTCTTTAATTTGGATATCCATTACTCTATCCTGTTGTGGTGCTTTCTGGATTAGATTTTTTACACTAAATCCTTCACTTTGCAGCACCTCAGTTTCTATTTCTTTAACTTGTCCATTACTAATCTCCTTTTCTACTTTTCCTCTTTGTCTTCTTAATTTTTGTATTGTAAAGTTTTCCATGTCTGGATTCCTTTGTATTTCTCTTCAAATATCTTTGGTGCTGCGCTTTTTGTATTGGTTAGCTTTGCTTTCTCCTTTGCATAAATATTACACCATATTAAATCTCTTGTTCTTCCCATGTCCATATTTCTTCTTCAGATGTTTCCTGATCTTCCTTTTTCTCCCTGCTTTGGGGACTCATATATATAATACTCTATATTAGTGCTCTGATGAGGTATGAGTACAGTGTTGTTATATAATCCTGTGATATGAATATGATGGCATAAACTATGATGTGCACAACATAGGCTTTCATTACCAATGTGGACACTTGGTGGTCAAAGTTCGGAGTGCTATGTATGTTCATAGAGGAACTGTCATCAATGCTGTAATTAGCAGGGAATTCCACTTTCCAGAAGGCCAAAATAAAGATACATTTTTGCACTTATTTGTATACTGTGTGGTTTTGTTACAAATCCTTTGTCTATGTTAGCCCCTCCTGTAGGATGATTACTCCCTTGCATGTAACACAACTACTGAGTAGGTGAAGGACATCCACATCAGAGGCCATAATACTTCCATAATTCATAGCCCTCATCACACCAGTAATGGAGTACAATGCACCCTTCTTCATGTACCTTCCTAAATATCTTCCAGTGATCATCATAGGTGGACTCAATGATTGCAACCAGTATGCAAAAAACAGGAAACACAGTAAGCCAAAGACTTTATACTTTAGTCTGAACTGTCAAGAAATAGATTCCCAACAGTAAAGGGCCAAGCAAAGATCACTGGGCTACACCAGTGGTGACAGCTCTATTGGTATAGGTTGATTCACAAACTTTCACAGTATGTGTTCTGTCAGTGAACCAGTTGGTTATCCATCTAGTGACATGAGGTTTAATCCCCATCTGGGAGAATTTCTCAATGATCCCTACATGGGTGATTCTATTCAAACCCTAGGCCAGTTGAGGATAGCCAGTATGCACTGTCCTACCTTCATTCAGGCCTATCACACCGAATCAATGGGCTGTGACAACATCACAGATTGCCTATCATATAAGTCATCACATACACCTTCCTGACATGGTTGAATACACACTTCAACACACCCTTCACACAGACTATGTTGCTGTAGAAATGAGTTTTCATCATGCATCTGTGTGAGTTGTGGGGGACAGCACCTGATGCATGCATGTATAGACACATCCCAACTTTCCTCATCTGTGAGGTAGACCAACATGTCATCGAGGACCTTTTCTAAATGGACACTAGTGATATCCCATCTGTGTGCAACAGACCTTTGTGAGTTGTTAATGCTATATCATGTCTGTTACATCTGTCAGATGTCCTCAAAGAGGTCATTGAGGGCATGCATGATGACAACACTATTAGCCTTTTGAACTTGACAAGCCCAAGGCATTTGACAAAAATTGTGTCGGTGCGGTTTGTTTTCATTTATATAAATGTATGATTGCCTATGTAGTAAGTGATGGTTTAATAAATATGTTTCCTGTTTAAAAAAAAAGGCAGGAATTGAATAATTTATGTAATGTTGCTTAGGTTATATGATATATAGCAATATATGTGAAGTATAATGTTTATGTTAATATAGTTTGATTACTTTTATATGAATGCAAATTTGCCTATGTCACGTGATAATTCAATAAAGGTGTTTGAAAAAAAAATCCACACTGAGATATTCACTCAGCACTGCCAAATGTGGCCATATACACGTATATCACCAAGTGGTTAGACCAGTGTATCACATACATGGCATCTAAATATGATGACATGTGTAAAGTAACCTATATCTCAGATCCAGTGACCAGGTCCGTACATCAGCGCTGTCTGCTAGGCCTTTTCCTGTGCATTATTCAAGTGAAAGACATCACATATGACATACACATCCTGTATCCAAATAGTTGCCTGAAGGACTACAGATTGTGGACAATAATTGACTTGAACTGTGATATTAGTATAATACACACAGTATCAACACAAACCAAAGCTTGCTGCCACAGCCATGACATGAAAACATGGGGGCATTTAATATGTCAGGAAAGCGAACACATAACCCAAGAATAATGTAGACATCACACCCTATAATCAGGCCAATGGGTGTGTGACCTGTGTCCTGGGGTAGATGGTAAGTGGAACATCCACCAGCATATGGTCACAGTGCTGACTACTCCCTTGTACATAACACAACTATTGAGTACATGAAGGGCATCCACATCAGAGGCCATAATACCTCCATAGTACACAGCCCTCATCACACCAGTAACTGAGTACAATGCACCCTTCTTCATGTACCTCCCTACACATCTTCCAGTGACGTGTAACTGAAGTGTACCACCTTTGTCACAGCGAGCTGTCATACATCTTATTGGTCATACCAAGGTATTCTTTTTGTGGCGTAAACATTACTGTCTGATGGTGAGGAACCCCCAACAAGTTCTTACACCAGATGCACGGGTGCTACCTGTTCTGGTGAGGCACATAGTACATACATAGGTGATTGACAACATTAATGGCATGGGAAACATTTGTGACAGTGTAGATTGTGCTGATTTGTACCTGTCAAGTAAAGGAAGGCCAGTCTAGGGCTTGGACTAAACATCCTCACTGGTCCTTTTGAATCTTTTTAAAGTTATTTTTTTTTTCAAGTTTTTAGCTTCTGTTATTTAGGCCCTGCATTTGAGCAGGTTTCTGCTGGATTGACTGAGCTGAACTGTGGTAGTCTACCAGCCACAATTCTGAGCTGAGATACTAAATGACTAGAGGCTTCTGAGTTTCCAAAAAGGCATAAGTTGCTTGTTTTTTTTTTTTGGCTTATTTATACTATTTACTGCACTTTTTTATTGCCTGCTGTCTACATTTATACTGTATTTATTTACGGTGTACTAAACTACAATGTTGTACTGCAATTGTCTGCTTTACTGTGCCTGTTAAATCAAGTTTTATTGCTGTTCTCACTGATTACAAAGCTTTTCTGTTAGTTTCATTGTTAAGTATTTACTGGTAATACTAGTATTTTTCACTGTTTTAATCTCTGTTCTGCTTGTTCTGGTTTTCTCACCAAGCAGTCTTTAAATAACTGATCTGTTAACTGTTTAAAACATTCTTTAGAGCCTCCTTGCTGATTTTCTGCTGTTTTAATCATTTTAGTTTCTCACTGCTATTCTCCTGCTGTTTTAAACATTCTGTAGTGTTTCCTGCTAAAACTAGGGTAGCTAGTAGCTGTAGCATAGTCCAGATACAGGCTTGCTGCTTCTGGAACTGTAGTGGGTTGTTTGTCCTGAGCACGTTTTCCAGGCCATCTTGGATTTGGAGGGGCCTATCTGCACTTTTTTGAGAGAACTGTGCTGATTGGGACCTGTCTGGTAAAGGGAGGCTGGTCAGGATGCTTGGAGCAAGCATCCTCATTGGTCCTTTTGACTATTTTTAAAGTTTTTTATAGCTTTTAGCATCTGATATTTAGGTCTGAATTTGAACTGTTTTTTGTTTATTTGTGCATCATGCAGCACCACACACTGCCACGCAGTTGTGTGCCAAAGGCATGCAGTTAAATTCAACAACTTTTCCCTAAAACCCAGGCAGAAATATCCATACACTGAACTCCTCCATGATCAATTCTGAAAAGCCATCCCTAGTAACAACAGTTTTCAATCATCCATTATAGACAGTTGAACTACACTTGTTTCTTCTGCCAACCTTGTTGACTTTGGTCTCTTCAGGCAATGTAGCAATTGCCTCATGTACACAGACAACCGTCTACTAATAAGACATTCTAATACAGAGTGCAAGAGATGTATTTACACCAAGAATCTAGAATCTATGCTCTCTCTCACTCACAACAGTAACACAGAGAAGGGTGTCAACTCTCCCACCACTGCATGTGGACACAGTACCACTACTCATGCACATAGTACACATCAAGCACATAAATCCATATACACGGAGGTTCTTTTGAAAAACTTACCAAAACACAAAACTGCTACAAGTAACACAAGTCGCCACAGCAACTATGACACATAGCAACACCCACCAAGCCAGTAAGGCATAACACTCAACCAAACTGGAAACAATCTAAATTTTACCAAATACACAGGTTATGGGGGATTTCAATTATCTCACCATCAACTGGGAAACCTACGCTAGTGCAAAAGTTCCTTGATTTTGTTAATTCAAATGCCAAGAAACAAATTGCCCATACCCTGACAAGGATAACAAACATTCTGGATCTGGTTCTCACAAACATGTCAAACAGATGCACTGATGCAACTGTAAGATCCTCATTAGTTAAAACTAACCACAAATCATTAACCTTCAGGCTGGCACTAACACCAGAACTCACAAAGAGTGAAATCAGATTAAAAAACTTCACCAAGACAAACTATACCATCCTAGGTGAACATATAAATGTATTCCAAGCTCTACCCCAAGCTGGAAGTGGCAACTATGCCAAAGCTTACACTAAAGCCCTGTGCAATCACTTGCATAAATATATAAACATGGTTGTACCAAAAAGAATCAAAACCAGAGCCCCAAGTAAAAACAAGCTACCATGGTGGACATCCATCATCAGCAAACTTTACAATAAACACAAAAGGTTGCAACTCAGGAAAACAAATGCAAGGCCCCAACAATGGAAAAGCACCTTCTTTAGTCTCAATAGGAAAATGAGACAACATGTGAAATCCTTCAAGGGCTCCTTTGATAGAAACTTAACAAGCACAGCCAAGGATAACTATAAGGCCTTTTACAGCTACATACATTACCTAAAGGGTAGGTCCCAGCCAGTGCAGAACTAGTGGCCAATGATATTACACACACTGACCCCAAAGAGATAACAAACCTGCTAGCAGGTAGGTTTGAAGATTTCACTCCCTTCTCCCCTACTAATTTACAACAAACTGTCCCATATCCTCCCCCCACCCTACATATTCTGAAGAGCAAGTCATCAAAGCCTTGTTCAAGGCAAAAAACACAGCCTCTGTGGTACCAGATGACATCCCAGGCTGTCTTCTAAACAAGTTAAAACATGAACTAGCATCACCAATAAGTACCCTTTCTAATCATAGCCTAACCACAGACTTTATTCCTGTGGAATGGAGAACAGCAACAGTTATCCCCCTCTACAAGGGTGCCCTAGCAACAGACCCAGGGAATTACAGACCCATAAACCTGACCATCCTCATCTGTAAGGCCATGGAAGGAATTGTGGCTGACCAAGTTTGCAGACAACTGCAAACTGGGTGCAATCACTGAATCCCCGAATGATGTCAATATACTCCAGGAGGGTCTCCCACAGACCAATGACTGGTGTAAAGGTCACTGTCTGAAACTGACTGCAAAGAAATGCAGCATCATTCCCTTCGGCACAAACAATGTCCCCTTACACTATGAAATCTGCAGCAATACCCTAAGTACCCAGGAAGTGGTAAACGACCTGGGATCACAAGTTGACTGCAACCTTAACTTTAACCACCATGTCTCTACTGTAGTAAGGAAATCTTTCTACATAGCACACTTGATTAGTAAAGGCATCACCTCAAGAGCAAAAGAAGTTATAATGCCTATACTCAGCACTTATCTGGCCCATAATTGAGTATAATGCCTCATTTGGCATGTCCCGTACTAAGCACCTGCAGCAATTAGAGAGACCTCAGAGGTTTCTAACAAAGAAGATCAAGGGGCTCCAGCAAGTGCCTTACACAGACCGACTAAAGTCCTTGTCACTACACTCCGTATCGTATAGACTTCTTAGGGGAGACTTATGCCTGGCCTACATAGCAATCCAAAACCCAAACCTAATGAACTTGCTGCATATCCATAAATCAAACGGGACTAGGGCTATAAATTCCAGGGACCTAAATATGGCCTGCAACTTAAATAGGACATGCTGGAGGGACAGATTTATCTCCCAGCGACTGCAGCATCTTTGGAACAGGCTATCAGATCATGTGAAACAGAACACCTTTATGGCACTGTTCAAGAGGAAACTGGATGAGTGGATGGGACACTGTAAAGTCTTGGCTGGAATAGTGCACACAACCTTCCTGGACATGGGCGGTCATCACTAAATGCAATCTTAGGTACTGACTAGCATTTCTATGGTATTACATTGGGATGAAATGGCTAGGCTTAAAATTACCTCTATGTCAATAGCCTAGTAATCTCCTCTGATGTTATAGTCCTATGATATGCCATGCACATCAGTTAACTAGTCTGAATTGATCAAAATGTCACAAACAGGTATAGCAATGTCCCTCCTAACACCTCCAGCAGATGTTATGGTGCCAAGAGAGTTTGCATGATTACCCTCATAGAGTGTGGATGTATCATAATAGTTGTACAACTGTGTTTGCGCAGGATCATCTCTGATCACTCTAAATCACATATGTTATGTCAGAGGCATAGGGTTATTGGTAGTATTATTCTGATATTGTCCTTGACTGTGCTTGCTTCTTTTAATGTTGTTCATGAGCCTTTACCTGTGTCCCACTTGCTGGAGACTTCTGCTGAGATTACACTCATTCAGGCAAATCAGTTTGCACAGCTTCAAAATATGAACCCTACCCCAACTGTATATAACATCCCTGATAGATGTCCTCTGCATCATTCATGTAAGGATGCTTATCTCACACAGATATCCTCCCCATTGTTATTGTGTGACGGTCACATAATATACATTTTCACTGTGCAGTCCCTACTCTACCAGACTGGTATGTGATTGGTGGTACTGCTACAACCATCTTCCATTGACATGCCCTTATCTGCTATACATTAGGATGTTTCACCAGTCCTCTTTCCCCTGTGTTCATTCCTACAATTCATCTGTGTGTCCCTAATCAATACACACACTTCTCTTGAGTGTTTATTTTACATGGCATTCCATGTACCCTTACAAATCATTTACACAACTTCAGTCCAGAATGTCAGGAATGGGATTTCACAATAATCTGCATTGTAGATACACTGTCCAGATTTTTGCCTTTATATCTTTTGGTGTGTTCCTTATCAAATGTGTGGTTTTCTGCCATATCACTTGGATGATGTGACTCAATAATTACATACATCTGAGTTTCAGACATCAAATCCTTTAGAACATGAATCTTAACACAAACCCCTGGTTATTCTAGTACATTTCTAAAGAGCAACTATGTCAAATATGTCCCTATTTCTGGATCATTGTTCCCCTACTATGTTGGCCTTTGTCCAGATGTCTTGCACTAAGACATTTTGCTGGATTCACTAATCGTCCGTGCAGGATTAGCTTAGTCCTGCATGGAAGCGCCCATTTAGGAGCAGGACGGCAATGCGCCATGCATATTAATGAAGCTGTGCTGCCCGAGCTCCTAGGCTTACATGGAGCATGTACGAGTGCAGGGGGAGTGTCTGAGAGCAGAGCTCTCAGAATAAACATACCCCTGCAATGTAGAACAGCAGAAAGTGGTAAGAAATGAGCGAGATCCCTCATAGGTGTCCACATATCCCCACCAACAGTTCCCCATGTGTACAACAGCAACATTACATAAAAATCAAATGAAGGAACCCCTTTATTTATTTATTTTTAAATCCGAGTACAGCTAACTGTAGGTGCGCTGGTGTGCCCATTGCTTAGCTACGGTTAAAGCAGCTTAAAAGTCTGAAGAGGATAACAAGGAAGATATATACAAATGAAGCAGCACATCAATAGTGTATTGGACAGAGTATTTGCCTAATTAGCAGGCATGCCCAGTTTGAGACCCACAGCAGCACAGTCTATTTTACATGGCAATGAACGTTATAACCAATATTTTTGTTGCAAAACCCACTAAATAACATATATTTATGAACTGGAGTACTGCAGGAAATACACATGTGAAGTGTCAGTGTCATAATGAATAAGGCACTAGTAAGCAGGTTTAAGCACAAATAAGCAGTAGTAAGCATATGTAAGAAAAAGTAAGCGTGTTTAAGTGCCGTTTGCATGGGGGTAAGCACTGCCTACACAGGTTAAGCAATTCAGAAGCTAACAGAGTATAAGAAACTGTAACCGGAAGTTAGCAGTGCTTAGCTCCGTGTAAACCTGCTTACAACTGCTTTAAAGTGTCTTAATCACTCTGTATGCAACGGCCTGTGTTCTGCTCAGCAACAAAATAAAAAGCCTCTGCAAAGCTCGAACACAGGACCCTGTACACCATAGCCAAAGTGATTTACCACTAAGCCATGCAGATATTCATAAATCTAATGTTTTCAGAAACATATCATCCAGCCCAGTCATGCAACAGTACAGAGAATGTATACCAGCATCTAGATGCATATGTGTGTGTAAATATATTAATATCTAAACAGATACAACATATCTATATATGTCAAGATATATATATATATATATATATATATATATATATATATATGTGTATATTTAAAAAAAAAAATATATATATATATATATATATATATATATATATATATATATGAACATATATACATGCAAATGCCTACATCGACACATATATATATATGTCTACACCTATATGCCTACATATACACAGCAAGGTACATATATGTATGCAGATATATATCTATGTAGGTTTATACGGACATAGTCATATATATGTAAGCAGATATATATATATATATATATATATATATATATATATATATAGGTATATGTGGCCATACATCTGTAGATAGCAATGGTAGATTAATAAAAACAAGTATGTCCACATGCACCATTAATGAGTTTGAGAGGCCCCAAACAATATACGTCTTGTACGAATAGGTATACCCCCCACAGCCAAACATGTCTGCCCTGCAATACACTACCAAGTGTTGCAGATCCCATAATCAAAACCTGAAATGACATGGGCACAAGATGTTAACAGTATTACATCCCACTTGTATGATGTCAGGCTACTACTGGTAACATGTCATGCAGTACAGTCTGGCTCCCATAGGAAATGTAAAATGTGGAAGCTATCAACATCCCCAGTATACATAGATACATATACACAGACACATATACGCAGATACAGATATATATATATATATATATGTATATATATATATATATATATATATATATATATATATATATATTTACATATATATAGATACACATGTGCCTACACATACACATGCAGATATATGTACAGTAAGATACATATGTAGAAGGTGCACAACATATGGAACAGCCACTATCCCTGCAGTTCACACCTAAACACCTGGACACTGTATGGGCCACCCATACAAATGACAATCATTGCCTGCAACATATATCCACTGAGAGGTCATAGGACAAAAAACACACAGAGGTTTGCAGAAAAAGTAAACATTTATTTGTGTACTATTATAGTTCTATATACTATTGCTACTGTAACTGGGATTGTCTTCACAGACATGGTGTGTGTTGGAGGTCACATCTGCTTTCCACATGTGTGCCATTGGCTACTGACAGACATCCTAAGGACATCATAGTAAAGTAGCGCTGCTAGCATGTACTGCCCCTGATGACTGCAGCAGAGATATTTGCCAATATGTGTGGACGTTTTAACACACTCTGTGCAGTCCAGAGGTATACACAGAATCCCTTAGTGCAAAACATGTGTGCCATGCCTGACAATATGGATGTTAACAGCCATGTAGATGGGTATAACACATAATGACCTGTATACATATGCCACCATAGGTTATGCATTCACACACCCCTGTCGGGCCTGACACGTAATAACTGTTGGTACAGGGGTGCCATGGCCACATACTACCCACTAGATATTGGCATACATCTGTACAGCATCCCACTGCTCTGTCTGACATACATGACCGGCAGCAGTACATCTGGCAAGTATCTGCATATGACATCTCACTGGATAAGTACACTAAGCTGCTAGGCATGTAACAATGCATTGTGCAGTCTACAGGCAGACTGGTGCAACACTGGGCTACATTACCTATGGGGGAAGGCACGTGTACCTGCATATATAGCAGGCTGTACAGGGATGTCACAGCAGAGGGTAAGATACACCTGTGTGAAACTGCATAACCACAACCAATGAGAACACAGCCACAGCCACATATGGCAAGTTAGCATGATATTACAGTACATGGACTATCTGTTCGACACCATCCTCATATATGCCACTCACACACTAACCCTACATATACTGGGCCACTACACAGTTTGGTCTGATGGCTGACTGTGGTATGGGACATGTGTGTGTATGGCCCAACAAACATGTAAGCCAATACGGTAACATACAGTGGAGCAGCATGTAACATCAGATAGGACGGGACCTAGGACGATGACAACTACCACAGTCTGTACAAAGGCCAAGGTACATATTAACAATACACACACTGTCGACATTCACCATAAGAACAGAGACCTCAGTACTGTACAAAAAACCACAGTATGTTCAGGTTATGTCATCAAATATACAGCCTACTGTACATAACATGTGTAGCAGTCTGATATCTCACTGGCTTGTTATCAGATATGATGACACTAATTATGGTGTACAGCACATATGCACCACTTAATGCATGACATATGTACAAAGGTTGACTGAGTTGTGGCTGGAAGCACATACACAGTTCCAATAATGACAAGTTGCTGTGATAACATCATACATTTACTGTTGGAACAGGGTTTGTTGCAACATATGTCCTATGAGGGATATGAAGTCAGTAACTGTCATGGCTTTTACCATCTACAGACTGCAATCCTCACACTACTTTCTGCAGTTCACAGATGCATGTTCTGTGAGTAACACATGACACCAAAGGCACCACACACTGCCCAGTCTGCAGATGACCCTACAGATGGGGAGTCCTCATAAACATACAACTGACATGGCAGGTATTCATACATGTATGACAGCCATATCCACACACACCCTGTTAAACCACCATTACTCCGAATGCAGTATAGCAGCACTTACAGTCTGTAGTCAGGTCAGGCACATCCCCCTCCTGTGTGTTGGCCTGTTTCCACAATGTTTGTTGTCTGAGATGCTGTTTGCCAAACAAAATAATGAGTTCCTGCTCACAGTGAATGAAAAGGACCAACACAAACATGATGTTCCTAGATATTGAAGTGTGTTTCCATGCAATTGGCTATGGGAATGTTACCACAGCTGTTCTACATGCAATCAGCTAAGGGAGGGCTGCAATTTGTGCAGAGGCCATCAGCTGATCATGAGCATTACCTAAAATATACATGCTGCTGCCTAAGAAAAGCAGGTATAGGTCTCCACATCCACCAGTGAGGGAGTGAGAGAGGCTGACAGAGGCATCAAGTCAGGGAAGGGTGGGAGAGTAAAACCTAAGCATGTTTGTTTCAAACACCTACCAGCACAGGGTATCAAACCCCTGATGACTATGTAGTGCTATCACAATCCTATGCAGTTGTTGGATGCGCCACATAGGTTATCTGTTGTGGAGTCTGCAGAACATATATGTGATGGTGAGTGACATCTGCAACAGGGATATGGTAGCTATATGGTAGGTGATGTACACATGCCTGTCCGCATGAAAAGGTGTCAGCGTCAACACAGCCACACTCTCACAGGGACGCACACACACTGACACACTTGGCAGGGCCAGGGATACAGCTCATCCCTAGTGAGATTGCCACAAGACATTACTGTGCAGGTATCACATGCACCACACGGGTCATATAGAGGTTATATGGGCAAAGGGTATGGGGGTGTCTGACATCAGACAGCATGCTTCAGTATGCCACTGGGGGTTGTAGTTAGTGTGTATTTGATCATACACATCATACAACCCACACACGAACACACAGGATTCTAGTACTGACATGCATTTCTACATGGGTATGTAGTGGTCAACTGTGCCAGATGGATATACAAGGCTAGGTGATGGGTATACCTTGGCATCAGGCCACATGACAATGGTCTGCATTGTGGCTCAGGCCTGTGGTTTCTGCATTTGCCCACACAGGTGGGTACTGTATCCACCATCCAGTCACCTGGATGGATATTGTGTGTGGCCAATGCTGTGCATCACTTGCCATGTATGTGTTCCCTAGTCCATGACATGGACGATGTTTGGGATGTGCACACCTCCCACATGCATGTACAGTAACATGTCAAACTGTACCTGGGGTGTTGGGCCCATATTGTGTACACAGATTATCATTGGATGTGCCGGTCTTGGCCACCTGTGTCAGGAACTGGTAATGGACAGCAGGTTAACCCTATGCCTACACTGACAGCATGCATAATGGCATTCCCTGGTGTCAGTGGCATCTGTCTATACAGGGCATGTTTTCAGGCATGGTATGTCCTTTGTGGGTTACATGTGATGGCACCACAGGTGTTGCAGGTGTCCAGTAGGGAACATGGGGAAGGTGCACTGTCTGCATGTATGTGCCTATTGGACAGATGGGCATGCTGCCATGCCCTCTGTAGGCCACTGCAATCACTCCATAGTTACTATCAGTCACCAATATTCAGTGTACTACACACATATTGGATGTTGCCTCGGCATGTGTGTGTGTGTGTATGTGACATGGGTTGAGGGTGTGCTGTAGGTAATACTGGGGTTGCTAACTGTGATTGCCTGGCCATGATGTCACATGTTTGCGTATGGATTTGCACCCCAGCCTCTCAGCTATTTCACATCTGTTATCCCTGTATAGTGGACATTGTGATATAGGGCTACCATAAAAGACATTTGCAAAACCCACCACACATTGAGCCCAGGTGTCACACCCACCACCACACAAGATACAAGTTACACACACACACACACACACACACACACACACACACACACACACACCTGTCATGTCTGGGAGTTGAACCCCTACCTAGTTAGTTTATTACACTACAGCATTATGCAGTTAGAGAATGCACCACATAGATTACTGGAGTACTCCTTCCCCAAAGGTATATTTCACAATGGATGACATCAGCAGGACTGCCAAAGTATGTCATTGGACATGTACTGAGTGTGACTAGCCTACAATGCATTGCTCCCTACACAGACATTGAAACACACACAAAACATCAACAACCAACATGTGTGGGTATAGTACTCTTAACAGAGGTCTATATCACAT
Source organism: Protopterus annectens (assembly GCF_019279795.1). NCBI lineage: Eukaryota > Metazoa > Chordata > Ceratodontiformes > Protopteridae > Protopterus > Protopterus annectens. Next base: position 477,809,286 of record NC_056735.1, read on the forward strand.
TACAGCATGGAGCTGTTATAGGATGCACCACAGGGATTACTGAAAACCTCCTTCCCCAAAAGTGTATTTTACATTGAATGACATCAGTAGGACTGCCAAAGTAGACCACTGGACATGTACTGTGTGTGACTAGCCTAAACACAGACATTGAAACACACACACACAAAACATCCACAACCAACATGCATGGGTATAGAACCCTTAACAGAGGTCTATACCACTCTATAGCAGTACACAGTTATGGCACAAGCTATGGAAATTACTGGTCTACATCCTTCCCAGATGTGTATTTCCTAGGTGGATGACATCAGCAGCCTTGCCAAAGTAGAGCATACAAATTGTATGAAGTGTGACTACACTAAAAAGCATTGATCTCTACACAGACAGAGTCAGACAGACAGACACACAAACACCTGCTATGTCTGAGATGAGAATAGCTATCTAACTAATTTATCATACTACAGCAAGTCGCAGTTACAGAACGTACTATGGAGATTATTGGGCTACAGCTACCCATAGGTGTATTTCTAGGTGGATGACATCAGCAGCCTTGCCAAAGATGAGCATTTGAATTATAGGCAGTGTGACTACCCTACAAACATTGCTGTCAACACAGACAGACACACACACACACCTGCCATGTCTGGGATTAGAACAGCTACCTAACTAATTTATCATACTACAGCAGGTCGCAGTTACAGGACATGCTACAGAGATTACTGGGCTACAGTTACCCAGAGGTGTATTTCTAGCTGCATGCCCTGTATGATCAGCAGCCTTACCAAAGATGATCATTTGAATTGTAGGGAGTGTGACTACCCTAAAAAGCATTGCTCTCTACACAGACAGACACACACAAACACAGTTGCCATGTCTGGGAATTGAAATCCTACCTAACTATTTTATCACACGACAGCAGTATGCAGTTATGAGACACACCATGGAGATTATTGGGATACAACTCTCTCAAAGGTGCATTTCACAGTAGATGACCTCAACAGGCTTTTCATACTGGGGCTATGGGGGAGGGCAGTGTGTGTGCATTCATCTAGAAGTTGACACGCTACATGCAGGCACAACCTGGGTCATATTCCACAAGTACGTGTATACAGCTGCTAGATGACTACTTCCTTGAATAGTCATGTTGCACAGCTGGCACGTGCACCACATACTCTGTAATGCTGACAGATACTGATGGCTAGTATCTGCAGTGTGTGACATCAGACCCTCGTGTGGTTGTGGCCCTTTGGCTGTGTGCTGGGTGGGAGAGACTTGGATAGCTCTTTGTCACAGTCACCCTCTTCCACACATCTATGTATGTCTACCTTTGGCTTATTATAGTGTGTTGTCCTTACATATATGCCTGTATTCCTATCCACTGCATGTGCAAAGCATGTGTGGTGCATACTGAGGAGTGTCTGCATTAACACCTGCGGCTGCCAGCTATGTCTGGTCCACTGGTGTTTGCAGACATGGCCTTCATGTGTTTAAGTGTGTGACCATGCCCTGTATGACCTTTCAGTATGTTGTTGGCTGACATTGCCTTCATTACTTTAAGTGTGTGGGCATGACCAGTATGGCCATCTGTACTGAATGTGTGGATCGAGTCCCAGTATTTGTACTGCAGTGCTGACCTATGTGTTGTACACCCACAGGTAGCATGCTGTCTATGCAGGGTATCAGTCGATCATTTGGCATGGACTGTTACTACATGTCTGCATAGGATGGGGGGGGGGCACACCTGACTGTTACTATATTTCTACGTGGGATGGGAGGGCACACCTGACTATTTCTACATTTCTACACAGGATGTAGGGGCACACCTGACTATTTCTACATTTCTACACAGGATTGTGTGGGGGGGCACACCTGACTATTACTCTATTTCTAAGTAGGATTGGGGGCACACCTGCCTATTTCTACACAGGATTGGGGGGGCACACCTGACTGTGACTACATTTCTGCGTCAGATGGGGGGGCACACCTGACACTTGTACACATTTGCTAGGACTGTACTAGTATGTCAGGTACTCCATTTCAGTCTGTAGTATTACCTATCGTGCTGGCTAGAGGCATACCAGTGTACTACAGATCTTAGCTTTTAATTGACTACATATTAGTTTCTGACCTCCTACCCTTCAGAACTGACATCTCACTGCCTCACCTGCTGTAGTCTGTCTGTGCAGGCCTGTGGGGGTTACTCATAGGCCTCATTCAGAGGCCATTGCACAGCCTTTGTTTTTGTTTGTCTACACCTGTCCTGCTGGCTGTGACCGTTGCTGGGTATGTGATCCCCCTCGACTGGAATGTGTGAGTCACTTACCTTGTGGGTGCCCCAGTATTGAGGATAGTACTGCAGGGCTGCCTATGTTGGATGCACATACTACACTCCCTACACATGGTTAGGCACAGGTAGTGTACTGTTTGGCATCCCTTTTACTGTATGTGAGAGTCAGAGAGAGGTGTTATTCCCTGGGACCCTCCTGTGTCAGTGTATGTGCTATGCATTGCCTCTTTGCCAAGGCCAGGGCATACTGGGCACACCTTCTTCTGCCTACTGGGGCAGGTTCAGGTTGTTCCTCCTTTGAGTCACTCTGTGTAGGCCTTGGCAATGGTGAGTGGCTGTGTGGCCCTGTTCCATGCTGTTCCTCCTGCAGCTATTTTTGCAGGATCATATTGTGTAGCTTGGCACATACGAGGACTATTTTGGTACATGTAGCTGATGAGTACTGAAAGGCTTCACCGGATGTGTCCAGGCACAGGAACCATGACTTGAACATCCCAAACACATGTTCTACTATAATTCTGGTCTGTGCGTGTGCCTCATTATGAAGTTCTTGTTGGGGTGTGTGTGCATTTCTGATGGGTGTCATCAGCCACGGCTCCAGTGTGTATCCAGCATCCCCCACTAGGTGACCGTGAGGGATGTGCCCATTGGCAAATCTCTGGTACAGCTGCATCAGATGCCAGATGTGGGAATCGTGATAGCTTCCAGGGCAGCCAGCACACACATTCATTATTATGCCCTGGGCATCGCACATGACCTGGCAGTTAATGGAGGGGAAGCCCTTGCGGTTGATGTAGACCCTACCCCACTCACTGGGTGATGCTTTGATGTGAATGCGCGTGCAGTCTATAGCACCCACTACCTCAGGGTATTCTGCTATTTGGTGGAACAGTTGCATATTGCTGGCCAACGCCTCACTGGTGTTGGGGAAATATACGTGCTCACCGACATGTGTTGACATGGCATCCAGGAACTGGTGGAGTACCCTGGATGCTGATGCCTGTGAAATCCCCATCATATCCCCAGTTGGCCTTTGGAAGGTACCTGTAGCTAGTATTCTCAGGCCTACACATACCTTGGTATCCACTGAGATGGGTTCCCCTCTGTTAGTTCTGTGTGTCAGGCCTGGCTGGCATAGCTCAACAATTTGCTGTAGGAGGTCCCTGTCCACCATATAGTACTCCACTATCTCCAGCTCATATAGCCTCTGGTAGGTTACCCTGTGTCTGTACACTCTTCTCCGTCTCCTCACTGTGGGTTGGTCAAAAGCTTTCACATCCTCACCACCCTCAGCCTCTTCCACAAATTGTATGATAGCTATTGCAGCCCCTATAATTTTACTGTTGTGAGTGTTAAAAGTTTCCCGCTTGTTTACACCGGTGGTGTAGTGTGTGGGAAAAACTGGAAGGGAAGATGTTTGCTTAGTTTATAGTAGTGTTCTGGGCTGGGCTGGTTTGCTGCCTGTGTAATTGGCTGATTCTGATACATTTCACCTGCCAGCTAAGCTAGTTCACCTTGGTTACCTTCATACTGCTGTTTACCCTTCCCATTGCCTTCCTGTTTAAGCCCGTGTGCATGCCGCGCAAACAGAGTACTCAAATGTGCACACTGCTGCTATTTCCTGATTTAACCTCTGTTTTCTTCCTGTAAAACACCTGCTTAGGCTTTGTAAAGAGTGTTAAGCAAGTTTAGACACACACCCCTAGCTTAGCTGTTCTAAGTTAGGAGCAAACCCGAGCCACAGGGCTCCAATCTACTTACAGTATGCCTGACACACACCCTCATAATGTCACCTAACTCCTAGGCTTGCTCCATGCTATTCCTCCGCTTACACTGTTGGGACCTGACTCACATGTTGGGGAAAACTGGGATTCACTCTCCTTCCCCTCATTTGCATAGGATTGCCTGCTAATGCATAGTTACATGTCACACACTGAGCCTCCCCCCTTAGCAACCACTACATACTAGCCAGGTTGTCTTCTGCCTGCCACTGACTTCCATGGCAGAATAGTGATTTTAGTTTTACTGCTTATTTTGGGTTTATTTTATTATTTTCCCCCCAATCCCATTTGCGCACCACTGCCCTACGCTTAAACAGCTGAGACTGGCTAAAAATAAAAGTTGATTTTTGTATTTTTTTTTATGTTTGCAATGCCAATGGCCTTATACTTGGCCATTAGCATGCTTACTACATGATATGCAGCCTTTATTTGGAGCTGTCATAGCTCCGTTTTGGATTTTGCAGAAATGTACTTGGTTATGCAGATAGCACTAGTCTTGCACGGACTGTTGCAAGCTTCCTGTATTGCAATATCACCTCATTTGCATGGATTTCACCTGCAAATGGGGTGATTTGCATACCAGGGCTTAGTCCGTGCAGGATTAGTGCAGGAGCGCTCGTGCATGCCCCTGCAAGCTGTTCCTGGATCGCACAGCAGACATATTGCCTGCTTGAACTCCTGCACTGATCTTGCACTCCATGCAAGCTTTTGAGAATCTGGAGAATTGAGAGTTATCTGTTAAGCCCTGGTGATCATTGTGGCATTCCACGCAAAACCGTGGACCTTCAGTCCTCTAATTTAAATAGGATTGCTATTTGTGTTCACTTAAATAGTTTTCTGGCTGGCAACACTGTTGCTGGCCATGAAACCTTGCTTATTTATATTTAAATGCAGTCCGCAGCATGAACATGCAATGGGTGCTGCTGCTCACCACACATCACCATACACACAAAATCAAGCCTACACAGAGTTTACTGGATCCCAGGGAGGGTCAGAACAAATAATTTAATGTTAAAATATATCCTTTAGAGTTCATTGAGGGTTGTATTCAATTTATTTAACAAGTGTTTTTAAGATTGCCTTTTGATAAGATAAAAACAAGGTTTGGTTTAATATGCAAACAAAAATGGTGGCATTATGGTTACTGAAATACCTGATTCCACAGGTAGAAACATTACTGTCTGAATTACAAAACATTTCATATATAACAAAAAAAACCCTTCAGTCATACCACAGTAGGTATAGTGATATCAGACTGGTTAATTCATTAATTTTTAAAGTAAATTTATTAAAAAGTTTAACTTATCTAATAGGGGAAAAGAAGGGAAGAACAAGAATGCTGCTTAGTGAAAAGAAAAACAAATACTTGCTGATACATATACAACTTCACTAGAAACATTAAAAAAATACACTGTTTTTAATAAATATCTATTTTAATGCATAATTCCATATTTCCTTATAAGTACTGCATGGAAGAATAGGGGTATATACTATTTGGATACTTAACAGTCTTTATGGAGTTTCATTTCAAAATACTAACTATTTTACTGAATAGTTTGGTCTGTCCTCTTATTTTCTTACATAATTCAGTCTGCCTTCCAAATTTGGATTTACTGCTGTTTTTCTTCCATTAAGTTTTATTTCAAATAGGATTTTCTTGAAAAAACTGGACTGAATGACTATTAATTCACTGAAGGAATACAGCTTATTAATTGCATCATTAAGTCACCTCAAAATATTTAAGTGTCTAAAATGACTGACTTAGTATTATAATACTAGAAAAGACAGAAAAAATATATGGTAGCACAACACATTTCAAAATTCAACCAATGTCATGGCTATGATGAACATACTTAAACATGTTGTTAGACTTAATATCATTGCACTATTTGGGTTAGTTCTTTGATACAGTAATAATATACACCATTCATTGTCATGGATGCCTTGGAAAAGAGTAAACACTATTCATCTGCTGGTCAACACAGAAACAGAGGGAAGCATTGCTAAAAATGATCTCCACCTCCATGGACAAGAAAATGTGTATGTTCTGCATACATTTCCCAATGAGGTAACATCCATTCTGACGTATTTCACTTCAGGGGTGCTGTGAAAGCATTCCAAAGGATGTTGTTCATGCCAGAAATACCAGTACCCTTACCTGTACTGTACTTGTACTGCAGTACCTCTGATACTGTGATACCTACAACAGGAATGGGCACACTTTACAGATCTCCTATGTTTGGTGGATCATTCAGAAAATACTACATGCAAATACACACAAGCACACACCCACACCAGGGATATGCACATACACTGAGACACACACTCACACACACAGTCACCATAATGTATTATATTGTGTGTCAGTGTGAATTTTCAACACCACACACCATTTCTTTCTCTTAATCTACAGTCATTACTCTGGTACAGTAGTACAATGTGTTTTTTTTTTCTGGGGAGTGGATGTCTAAGTCTTCTCCTCCTCTGTTGCCAGATTCCCACATGTAATCACATACAGAAAGCATATTTAAGACCAAATGGAGCTCTGCCCCTGCAAAACTGGTATTTGTCAGTCTGGTCATTCAGCAGTTATCACTTATCCATCATTAGGAAGATCCCTATACTTTCCCTGATTTAGCTGAAATAAATGTAGCAACTTCTGTGGTTTTCATAATGGTTTGAAATGAAAATTCTAGCCAAGCTAGAATTTCTACTGAGTGACCACTTAAACCTCTTGTATTAGAGGCACATGGGATATATGCAAATGACCTTTATCAACATCAGGTGTTTCAGCTATATGGCAATTCTGGATGCCACAACTTTTTTTCTTTTTAAGTCGTTTAATGGAGAAATTCAGGCCAATAAAGTCAAACCCCACTAGCTGTGGACATGCATGTTTCGGCCCTATCTTTCTACCGCTTAGTCAAGCAGTCCGCTTGTGTTGTGTTGATGAGGCCATAACAAGGCCAAAACATGCATGTCCCTGAAACCTGTCCTTAAAATGTGCCCCCTCTTACACTGATTAGCTTCAAGGCTTAGAAAATTTGTATATATATATATATATATATATATATATATATTTTTTTTTATTGTTATTTTTTTTATTTTTATTATTATTATTATTATATAGTTTATGTAAGGAAGTGTAATAGCTTTAGAGTAGCTTTTGTCTTGCACTGTTTGCATGCATTTTATGAACTCTATGAATATGAGCATAATATGTGCTGTATAGTGCTGCTGTTTTAAACTACAGCATGGAAGTTTTGTGTGATGTCATTGTTATGAGACATAATCTGTACTAGCACTTGCTAATGAGGTGGTGAATATCCTTGGTGATTTATTGTATCTTTGTTTTTATTTGTTAGCTTGAATATGTATTAATAAGCTGGGAAGTGATGCCTTTGCATTTAGGAGACGCTTTGAAGCTTTTTATTTGTCTGATGAAGCATTAGTTAATTCAATGCGAAAGCGCTTACCTGTGCAGTGTCACTGAATAAATGTATTTTTTTAAAGTTTGTTTTATTTTTAGCTGGCATGCAAGTTGCAGTAAGTTGTATTGTTTGATTTTTTGTTCTTTTATGTGCGACTTTACCCAACAGTTATATCTTTGATTCCAACAATTATGCCTTGCCAGATCCCACCTCCTTCTAGACAACAGCTAGGCCAGTCATGCCTGGGGTGAACTTATGAATTCCCATCCAATTATCCAAGTCACACTTAAAGGAGAGAAAACTGACTATGACAATAACATAATGGTGAAGCTGCTCTCCTGAATGTTGAAATATTCTAAGCTCATATTATTGCATTAAGCTTCATTTGCTAGAAAATGCACTGAATGGCTTAAACAGAGGTGTGCTATCTCTTTCAACATTAACTCAAACATACACACACATACACTTGTGCATGCACAAAACAGACTAGGGCTATATGGTTCTATGTTTCATTAATTTATTACTTCCTCTAAACATACATTTGTGTGAGCATATTTCATAACAAAAGACATTTGAATAATACTATCATTGCTGCAGGAGACTTGTAAAATGAATGTAACAAAGCCAGAGATATATGCCAGGCCCATAACCTAATTTTTCTTAGAATTCAGATCTCTTTTACTGGTTTCTTCTGCATTCTTACTCAAAGACCATTAGAGTCAGCACATCTATAAAAAAGAAGTTATGTACTCATCATAACGTTCCATGTTTGTTGTCCATCTCGTTCTTCATTCTTACTGGATGGGTTTGGAGGCAATCCTCGGCTCCGACTCGGCCGAATACACTAGCTCGAAGTCTCTAACTTGGCTTGTGGCAGAATAGGCATCCCATCATGCAGTGGTGTAATTCCCCAGATCTTGTTTGCTGCCAATCATAACAATGTGTCTAAATTAATAATATGACATCAGGTAGAGAAATAACAAGAACATTCAAAGAAGCTCCTTTACTAAAGAAGAAGGATCTCTCATCTAGGTCCTCTAGGAGTCCTTGGCTGGGGGAAGGTGGGAGGGTCGTAAGAATGAAGGGCGAGATGGACAACAAACATGGAATGTTATGGTGAGTACATAACTTCTTTATGTTATGTTGTCCTATCTCGCCTTCATTTTTAATGGATGGGACAGCATCTCTAGCACAACTTCCCTGGGTGGCTCACAGGAGTATACCTTTGAGCACAGTGGAACCAAAGGAAGCTCTGTCCCTGGAGACCAAATCAACTTTGTAATGAGTAATAAATGTATGGGGACTTGCCCACGTAGCAGCAGCACAAATACTGTCCATTGACAATCTGGCTAGGTAAGCAGAGGATATCGCTAATGTTCTGGTCGAGTGGCCTGTAACTTTAAATGGTAAATTCTTGTTATTTGAGGTGTATATAAAGGTAATGCAATTTGAGAGCCAATATGAAAGCATAATTTTTGAAACTGGCATGCCCTTTTTTGCTTCGGAAAAAGAGATGAACAATTGATCTGTTTTCCTGAAATTTTTAGTTCTATGCAGATAAAACCCAAGTTGTCTATGTACATCCAGTTGGTGAAGTTTATACTCTGCCTTGTTGCTATGATTGGAAAAATACTGGGAGCTCAACAGATTGACCTAGATTGGTTTAGGAACAAACTTTTGGCACAAAGGATGGATTAGTTCGTAGAGATACTCTATCCTTATGGAAAATCAAATATGGTGGCTTGATTGATAGAGCTTGCAACTCTGAGACTCTTCTTGCAGATATAATGGCTACTAGGAGAATAGTTTTCCAAGAGAGGAATTTGAAATCACAAGATGATGAAGGCTCGAAAGGAGGTAATGTTAGGTGAGTCAGGACAAAATTCAAATCCCATTGTGAGAGAGGTTCTTTTATGGGAGGTCTCATTAAACAAGTGCCTTTTAAAAATGCTTTACACAATTTATGTGACATCAGGTTAGGAGTATATCTAGCAATGTGGAAATTAGAAACTACAGCTAGTTGGATTCTAATTGTAGCTGCTGCTGAGTCTTGCTTGGAAAGTTCTGCATAAAATTCCAAAATTGAACTGGCTGGGGGCAGAAAAAGGATTACTGTTTTTTGCTTGTTCCCAGTAGGAGAACCTCTTCCATTTACTAGAATATAACTTTCTGGTAGAAGTCTTGTGAGAGTATACCAAAATGTGTTTTATTACTGGTGTGAAGTCTTGAAGCCCGACTAAGTTTGGAAGTGGGGCAGCTATGCTGTCAAATTGAAGGCTTGAAGAGCAGGATGAAGTGTTCCTGACATATGAGTCAGAAGGTCTGGAACTGGGTCCAGAACCCACAGTTTCTCCTATAGGTGAGGCCAGAGAAAGAGGAACCAAATCTGACGAGGCCAATATGGGGCAATGAGAATCAGCCTGCTTTCCAAAGATTTGATTTCTGAATGACTTTAGGTATGAGGGGAAAGGTGGAAAAGGCATACAGAAGTCCCGAGGGCCAATCATGAACAAGTGTGTCTCTCGATGTCCTCCCCAGAGGGGGGATTAGGGCAAAGTAGCTGCTGCATTTGGTATCCATGGGAGTGGCAAAAAGATCACAACAAGGTTGGCCCCATTTTTGGAAAATCTTCTCCGCTATGTTTTGGTTTAGAGACCACTTGTGAGGCATTAATATAGCCCTGTGGAGCTTGTCAGCTATCACATTGGATTTCCCCGGGATATGTTTTGCTACTAGAAAACGTTGGGAAGAGTTTGCCCATTGCCATACTCTCAGAGCTTCTCAACAATGGGGGTATGATCTGGTTCCTCCTTGTTTGTTTATGCACCAAACTACTGACATGTCTGACTGGATTGCAATCGTTCCTAGTGGAAGAGAGTCCTTGAGTGCTTGCAATGCTAGAAGCACTGCTCTCATCTCTAGAACACTGATGTGCAAATGGGCCTCGTGTTCTTGCCATGTACCTTGGACTGTTCTTCCCAGATAATGCCTCCTCCCACCCTATCTGGGAGGTGTCCATAGTCACAGTAGCTACAGGTTGTTGTGGCACAAAAGGCTGCCTGATGGTCACATGGTCGGAGCGAAGCCACCATAGGAGATCTCTCTTGCATGACTGTAATTCTGCCTTGGTGAGACATGGGAAGTTCTTGTAACGACCACTAAGCAAATAGGAGCCATTGAAGAATTCTCATATGCATTCTGGCTAGGGAAACTAATGTGATCGTTAAAGCCATGGTTCCTAGAACTTTCAAAATCGTCTTTCCCTTCACCTTGTTTCTGGGTAGAAGAATGGCTATTTGTTGTCTGAGAACAGAAACTCTGTCAGGAGGCAGTCATGTCATCATGGAGATGCTGTCGAGATCTGCACCTATGAATGTAATATGTTGACAGGGCAACAAGGCAGAATTTTGTAAATTGACTGTAATCTCTAACTGAGAACAAGTTTGAAGAGTGGTGTCTTTCGCCTGCTGAAAAAGATGCTTGGTGCTGGCAGTTAGGAGCCAGTCATCTAGGTACGGGAACACTTGGAATCCCAGACATCTCAAGTGAGCCATGACTACTGCCATGCATTTGGTGAACACTCTCAGGGCTGTAGTGAGACCAAAGGGTAGAGCTTGAAACTGATAATGACTGGCTCCTAGCTAGAAGTGTAAATGGCTCCTTGATGCTCTGTCCATTTTTATGTGGTAGTACGCATCTTGGAGGTCTATTGAGCATATCCAATCATCTTTCCCTAAAAAGGGAAGAACTGACTGCCGTGTCACCATTCAGAACTTTGACTTCTTCAAGGATTCATTTAGTTTGCTGAGATCCAATATGGGTTTCCAGTCCCCTGTTCATTTTGGCACTAAAAAGAATCTTGAGTAAGTTCCAAATCCTATTTGGTCTGTGGGGACTTTTTGGATAATTCTTTTTTCTAGGAACTTTTGAATTTCTATAGTTGCTTGTTCCCTTTGACTGGGTGGAACATCCGAGATTGTTCTGATCTGTGGGACAGGATGGCAAAAAGGAATGGAACAGCTCTGGATATTATACTTTCTACCCACTTGTCTCTTGTGATATCTCGCCAGGCTTCCAGGTACAAAGATAAACGCCCCCAACTGCCTCCAGAGTAGAGCAGATGGGCTTCCTTTCAGGAGTGCTGGTAGGGCCAGCCGGAAAACAAATCACGGTCACCCTGGTTTTGCAGACCTCCCTCTGCCTCTAGGACAACGTCTACCATTATTGCCTTCCCCTGTGCCCCTGGGGAAGGGTTCACCTCGTGCATCTTGAAAATCTCCCTGGGATCTTTTAAACCACATTTTCCTACTCTTCTGACCTTTAGGGTAAGGTCTTGAAGGTACGGAAAAACGTACTCTAATGGCAGAGAGAGTTTTCCCTTCCTGCTCGCATCTGGTGAGTGTGTCCTTGACTTTGGGTCCAAGAAGTGAGGAACCATCAAAAGGGGCATTGGTAAAGGTAGACTTGAAAGGCTCCGCAAATTTACATAAGTGCATCCAGGAGTGTCTCCTCAGGGAAACTCCTGAACCCAGTGCCCTACTCACTCCATCTGCTGCATAGGATATTAGTCTCATGGAGGAGTCAACGATGGAATTTAAGGTAGATAGCTGAGAGGTGACCTTTTCTGACACCCTCACAGATTAGGAACCTTGGAGAGTATCTTCTAACTCCTTCAGGAGATCTCTTTGTAGTCTTGTAAAGTGCATAAGGTAGTTCAGCGATCTAAGGGTAAAAGTCACAGACGAAAAAATCAACTTCCAGTATCTATCCATCGTCCGGGAGTCCTTGTTCAGTGGATGGACAGATGAGGATGTTTCAGAAAGTTCCTTCTTGGTGGCTGCTGCCACAACCATAGCATCTACAGGAATACCTTTCATGAGAAATTCTTTTTCAGAAAGGGCTGACAAGAACTTATTTGGCCTGCGTGGGACTGGTTCCATAGTGTCTGGTGACTCCCATACCTTTTTGACTAACCGACTCCAATAGCTCGTCAAAAGGTGGAGACACCCAGGAGGCTTAAGGTTGAGATGCAAAAGCCTTCAGGTACACCGACTCCTCATCACAAGGGTTGATGATTTTCCAGCCATCTCTCTCTCTCTGTTTCAGGATCTCTAGAATATTCCCAAAGGAGATATCTTCAGAAGACGACCGTGGCGACCCTTCTGACTCCTCGAGGTCAGTGTCACAGGTGATGGACTCATCAGGGAAGCCTATATGCTTCCTCCTGCATGTCCTTTTTCAAGGAGCCTCCTCAGAAGGGTATTCTGGGGAGGTCTCGGAAGAGTGGGGTTCACCCAATGGGGCTCCCTGAGGCTCTGAATCTCTGCTGTCCTTTGGATGGGGTGGTTCCAAGACAGAAGCCGGTGCCTTGGGGGAAAGAATACCAGTATCCTTGTGTAGAGCTGTAGGTGGGGACAGCACACTCATCAGCTTGAAAGCAGATCCCTCTGGCTCCGAGGACACCTCCCATTACAAGGAAACAGAGGGAATCCCCAACTCCATGGAGATCAGCTCCGAGGCTGATGTAGGAGCCGATCTCAGCCAAGCCAAAGCTCCGAGAGGTAAACTCAGAACCGAAGAAAACTTGGGTCTGAGCATCCCCCGGAGCCTACCGGAGAACTTCGGCTCCTAGACACCCCGGACGGCACCAAGAGTGTCGGAGCAGGAGCCAGTTCTGGAATCTCCTGAAGGTATCTCAGAACCAAAGAATCTACAGCAAGTGGTACCTGGTATTCTGGCTCTGAAGATCCAGCTTGGCTCGGAGGAGGAATAGTCATGGATGTAATAGTCTTGGATAGCTCTAAAACCAGTTGGGTCAGAGCCGAAAACAATTTAGCCAGCAATGGCGATTTCAAAAGTCTGCGCAGCACCCTGTTCACGTCATCATCCAATACACTCCTAGAGGACCTGGAGGAGAGGGTTGGTAACCGAGATCTCTCTAATATGAGAGATCTCAAGGTACTCGAGACCAGTAATAGTTCAGTGGACTGGCTTGGAAAAAATAGTCTCTTTTGGCTCCGAAGGTCGTGGAGCCGAAGGACTAGATTTGTCGAAATCTATGATCTCTCTCGGTTCCGAGGGTTGTGGAGCCAAGGAGGTCGATGCATCAGAAGTTTTAGCCAATTTCTGAAAAGGCTCCAAATGAGCAGAAGAAGCAGGAGATGGTCTTTTTTGTAGGCTTGTCACTTTTAGAGGAAGGGGACCTGCTTGAAGAAGAAGTATTCTGTAGAGCTTCATCAAAGGAAGGTTTCAGGAGTCCTTTGAGAATCAGCTTGTTCGTTCTTTCCTGTAATACATGGGAGCTGAAAGAATGACAGAATGTACAAGTCTCTTGGAGGTGAACGGCCCCCAAACAATAAACACAAATATTATGCCCATCAGTGATGGACATCTTTTGAGAACATTTCTGGCACTTTTTAAAACCCAAAGGCTTAGGTCCTTTCTCTCTACTTTTCTTTGGAATTTTAAGAAGGAAACAGCACTATTATAACAAACAAAAATGTAAACACTAAATCACAACTCTATAAGAAAACTAACACACACACACACAATATTTAAATGTTTAGATACACACTATAATAACACAACACATCTATTAAGAAAAACATGGGACAAAAGGAACAGCTCTGCCATCTAAGTTAAATGGGCACTTAGATCTCTAACTAAAAACGAGCTAATATATGCAGAAAAGGAAGTACACACTCTAACTAACTTATTGTACAGTAACCACTAACTACACCACTACAAAAAACTGACCAGAAAAAATATAAATGGCCTTGAGACTAACGACGGCCAACAAGCAACCACACAGTAGCAAGATTAAATTGCACTTGTAACTACAGCATATTAAACTACAGAACAACAACTACCTAAACAACTAAGTAATATTAATCCTAAATATATGGAAAAAATATAAATCTTTAAAGAACGTAGCTACGGCCAAGGAGAGAGCATTTGAACTCGTAAAGCGGCAAACAAGATCTGGGGAATTACACCACTGCATGATGGGATGCCTATTCTGCCACAAGCCAAGTTAGAGACTTCAAGCTAGTATATTCGGCCGAGTCAGAGCCGCGGATCGGCTCTGAACCCATCTAGTAAAAATGAAGGTGAGATAGGACAACATAACATCAAGAATTAACTATGTACCCTGGTTACCAAAGAAGTGGCAAACAGAACAAAGTATACCAAGAAAAGCTCCTGCAAAGGCTAAATGTATTTTGAAAGCCTATACTAAATTAAACAAATGCATATCAAGGTAAATATGTTGGGTTAAAATTTTACCAAAATACCATAATATTCTTCCTAACAAATGGCTATGGTGGAAAGTAAAGTCATAAAGAACAAAGCATACACATAGAAGGAAAGATCCAAAAGATATCTAGGATGTGGTTTGTTAGAGAGAGAGAGAGATGGAGAAAAACAGTGTAAACCCTAAAGCATGGATCCTACTATTTGAACATCTACCGTTATAATGAATATGCTTATGCAGTTATATTATGTTAGTTATAAAGATTATAGCTTCACATTAAATACAGTGAAGAGTAACCAATAGCTCTCAGAAGGGACAGAATAGCCTAAAACATGCCCTGCTGCCTAGATGAAATACATGTTGCTTTATCTGTAGCCAAGACATCAAGTTTATAGTGGTCTGAAAATGTATGATGTAATGCTCAAGATTGGACTAATATATTCTTTTTTTTTTTTTTTTTTGGAAACACCTTTATTAAAAGACATGGGCATACATACATTAATAGAAAGGAAAACAAATCACATTAGCATTTTTCCATTTACCTACATCATACATTACATGTTTTCTTCCTTTACAGCAGTGGTCTTTCAGTCCAACATTACATAAATTGCTCAATTCCTACATTCCCTTTTTAACCTAACTCCTCCTCTTGAAAATTATTCTGCAGGTATTTGTTCCCACAAATTCCATTTATCTCTATGTAGTGTTCTCCTTCCCTTTTCAAAATATCCATCTTCCAATTCTTTTATCCCTTTCAGGTTCATAGGTTCATAGGTTCGTACTAGGCTATCTGCCCTAGGGCATTTATAAGCCTAGCCAGAGTGTGTGTGGGTTTCACCACCCCTTAGGATGAGAATACTACGCCCTTTTAGGGTTTAGTTTACTGTGCCTCTGTCTAGTAGTGACACAGAGATGACCCCCGGGGTAAACCTACGATCTCCCATCCACTCGTCGAGATTTCTCTTGAAAAGAGTCAGTGAGGGGCTCTGCCTAACATGGACTGGGATTCTGTTCCAGAGTGTAGGGAGCCTCTGGGTTATGAATCTGTCCCTCCAGCACGTCCTATTTATTTCTGTGTTGAGGTTTAAGTCTCTTGTTCTCGTGGCTCTGATGGATTTGGATTTTCTGAGGTGGAGCATGTCCATTAATTCGGATTGGACATGGCCTTGTACGTCAGGCACAGATCACCTCTGAGTAGGCGGTATGCGACTGAATAGAGCTGGAGTTTTTCAGTCGGGCAGTATATGACATATGTTTAAGACCCTTTATCCTCTTGGTGAGGAACTTTTGGGGTCTTTCCAACTGCTGCAGGTGTCGGGTGAGATACATCCCAAATGGGGCATTGTACTCAATCATTGGCCTGATAAGAGAAGAGTACAGGGCACAATGACCTCTCTTGATCTAGATGTGAAACCCTTCATGATAAGGTGGGCAATATAGAAGGTCTTCCTAACCACTTTGGCAATGTGAGTGTCAAATGAGAGGTTACTGTCAACCTGGGTCCCTAGGTCCCTGATTACCTCTTCCGTACTTAATGGATTACCACCTATGTGGTAATTTGTCGGTACCTTGTTTTTCCCAAAGGGTATGACTATACATTTTTTGGCGTTCAGCTTAAGGCCATAGCTCTGGCACCAATTATCCGTTTCTATGAGGCCTCTCTGAAGGATGTTTGTGTCCGCTGGAGTATGAATTATGGTGCCCAGTTTGCAGTCATCTGCGAACTTTGTCAGCCACAATCCTCCTATGTTTGCCTGTACCGCGGAAAAATAAATGCCGAACAAGAGGGGTCCCAGGACTGAGCCCTGTGGGACACCGCTTGTGACTGGCTTAGAGTCTGACATAGCTCCAGCAACTCTGACCCTGTGGGTTCTGTCCTTGAGCCAGTTTGCAACCCATCTTGTGACATATGGGTTTACATTTAAGCTGGTGAGTTTGTCTATGATGCCCGAGTGGGGTATTGTGTCAAAGGCTTTTGCAAGGTCAAGGTAGGCTGTGTGAACTGCCTTACCCTCATCAATGGCCTTAGTGGCTGTTTCAAAAAAGTCGACCAAGTTCAAAAGGCAGGATCTGCCCTTGACAAAGCCAAATTGGGTAGGATCCAATGTCTGTAGGTCCCCAATGTCTTTGTTTATGAGTTCCATAATGATCCTCTCCATAGCTTTGCAGACCAGGCTCGTCAAGCTTATGGGGCGGTAATTTCCAGGGTCCGTAGAATCACCACCTTTGTGAAGTGGGACCACTGTTGCCGCACGCCACTCTTTGGGTACGTATCCTGTAGTAAGGCTAAGATTAAACAGCAGCTTTATGTGTGGGTTTAGTTCCTCTTGGAGTTCATGTAGCACACAGCCCGGGACACCATCCGGTCCCATTGATGCTGTGTTTTTAGCTTTAGAGAGGGCGGCTCTCACCTGGGCATCTGAAATGTTAGGGAGGCTACACTCTGCTGGGATAGTTATTTCTCCTTTTGGGGGGGAGGGGGAGGAGAAATTTGCACTGAACCTGTCTGCCAGAATGTTGGCAATGTCAGTGGGTTCAGTGTATTTTGTGTCATTTTGGACTAACTCTGAGCATATCTGAGAGTTTCGTTTCTAACATAGCTAAAGAAGGCCTTGTGATTGTCTTTTGTGTCTTTTGCGATTTTTCTCTCAAAGTTGGCCTTGGATGATTTTATGAGTGATCGTAGATTTTGCTAGTACTGATCAGAGATGCCTTCCCTTTTAGGGATTTTGCTCTGTCATGTAGTAGCTTCCTCCTCCTGTTGTAAAGTTTGTTTATGGCTGGGGTCCACCAGACCGGGCACCTGCCTTTGGGGGAATGGGTCTTGGTTTTATTTGGGATTGCATGATCCATGCATTCTTGAAGGTGCCCATAGAAGGCATTTGCAAAGGATTCAGCAGTGTGGGTTGTGGTTTCCACTGGCCCAGGGGCCTTGAAGGATACCACTTCAGTCTTAAGAAGTGTGAAGTTTGCTTTTGAGAAGTTCTTCACTGTGGTCTTTTGTGCAGGGGTGGGGGCGGGATGTGGATTTCCAGTGAGATTAATTTATGGTCTGATCTTACCAAAGAGGGATATACTTCCGGTGTGGAGTATTTTGTCCCCATGTTTGTGATGATCAGGTCTAGTATATTGTCTCCTCTTGTGGGAATGGTGACTAGTTGTTCCACTGCATTTGAGTTTATGAATTCTAGGAACCTTTGGGCTAGGGTGTTGGGGCTTGAGTAATGTTCCCAGTCTATGTTTGGGTAGTTGAAGTCTCCCAAAATGATGGTATTTGGAGAGACATTCATACTCTCCAGTGTCTTCAGGAAGGCTGTGTGGGGTTCCTGAGTTTGAGAGGGTGGTCTATAGCATGCTACAAACTTTAAGGCAGTTTTGCCTATGGTTAGTTGCACCTGGATAGTCTACGATGCTTCGTGCGTTGCCACTAACCTGGAGGTGTGGGTATCTTTGATGAAAATGGAAACTCCCCCTCCTTTTGTGGTTCAGTCCAAGTTTTGGGGCCGGAAAGCATGATATGAGGTAAAACCTGATAGTGCTGGGGTGCTCTCAGGAGCCTTGAACCAGGTTTCAGTCACTGCACAGACATCAATGTTCTCCATACTGAGGAGGGCTTCGAGGGCATGCATCTTGAGCTTTAGACTTCTGGCATTGAGCAGCATTACCCTTAGTTTTTTTCCACTTGTGTTTTCTAGGGAGGTAGGTCTGTCATTTGAGCCTTGCCTAAAAAAGGCACTATGGGGGTGGCAAGAGCCTTGGCCAATATCCAGAAGCCCAGGGGTGACAGGTGCAAGGCATCCCTTGTGAAGCAGTGTGGCTTGTCAAGCATGTCATCCCAAGAAGACAGACATTGGATCCCCTTAGAATGACACCAGTAATTAAGCCAGTTGTTAAAACTGATCATTTTGTCTTTGTACTGTGGCATCATTCTTGGTGAGGGTAAGATGCTGCTCAGGGTCAGGGTCATACCGGCCTGGGCTACATAATCAGAGAGCTCCTCTATGTCTCTTTTCATGTAGTCCAGGGAGGTATGTCTCAGGTCGTTCACACTGGCATGTACAATGACTGAGTCATATTTGTACTTGCTGTGGAGTGACCTGAGTGCTTGTGTTATGTGGCGGATTCTAGCTCCCGACAGGCAGCTTACTGTGACCTTTTCCTTGTTCAGTCTGGTGAGCAGGACGTCAGTGTGTCTGACTATGGAGTCACCTATTACAAGTGTGTCTGGCATGTTGTTTGGCCTTAAGGGCTGTGACTGCTTAGCACACTGACTTTGTGAACTATGTGTTGCATGTGCTATGTCTTGAGGTGGTGGTTGCTTGGGTGTCTGCTTTGGAGGCCTCTGTTGTTTTGGTAGATTTTTAATCAGCGCCTACGAGTATGTTTTTGTGTGTCTATGTGTTTGGTTTGCAGTTGTGATAGTTCCATGTGAGACTGGGTTTGTGGTGTGCGTGGTTACCTTCTCCTCCTGACTGGTCTTGCCAGTACTGAATTGAGAGAGCTCAGCCTCCAGTTTGGCTATATAGTTGCATCTCTCGCATATATTTGTGTTTGTTGGGAGGTGAGAGGGTTGTCTGTGTACATGAGGCAATTGTAACATTGCCTCAAGATTCCCAGATTCACCAGCTGAACAGGAGAGGACGCCAGCAACTGACCCTTCGACATGCTAGAAATAGTGAAAAAGATTGCTGTGTAACTGAGTCAGAAAGGACCTATAGGGAAATGGGTACTCAACAGAATTTAGGTGAATGAAGTACTTTCTTTTGTTTAAGAGTGCTTTACCTGTGTAAAAAATGCTTTAGGAGCAAGTGCTGAGCTATTCAGATAGAGTATAGGCTGTTTAGATTGCAAGTAGAACAGTTCTAAGGGAAAAACTGAAGAGCAGACTTGGCGGAGCCAGAAAAAGTTTAACCTTGTTTAACCGGCACTGCGCTATGCGCACGACCATGCAAAGCCGTGCAAACGTGGATTTTAAGCAGTGAACTACAAAAGAGCTAGGAATGGTCCCAAACAACCAATTACTACAGCTTCTTGTGCTGAGGTCACTTCCCCCAAGGACAGGTAGGCTGCTCAAAGCTCCCCACTCCCACTGGTGAGCAAAGAAACTTCCTTCTATCCAAGTAAGGTAATGGACAACACAGGAACTACACCACAGCCCAGAATACAGCAATGCCTGTATACTGGTCTAAACTAGTCGAGGAAGGCGGGAAAACAAGGATTATTTTTTTGTTTTTTTTTTGTAGAAACACACAGAAAATGCAGAGACAGTGATAAATTAGTTACACAGGCTAGCACACTTTAGTGGGCAGCCTCCACAGTTAAATTAAACAAACAAACAAGCAAACTTTCGATTAAATTCGACTAAATGTAACTTTAAGTGCAGATTTTAAAATAAATGCAGTAATCAGTAAAAAAACAGTTCAGGCTAGTTCAAAGTAAGCAACAGAAGCTATTTCCAGTGAAAAAAATGCAAAGATACTTATATCCAGAAGGTAGTCGCTTTTTCGAGTTCCTTGCTGCTAGGACCACTCTGTAAACCCACGTGGAACTTGTCTGAGCAGTATAGCCAGAAAAAAACGCCCAGAGGTGGATTTTAAGCAGTGAACTACAAAAAAGCTAGGAATGGTCCCAAACAACCAATTACTACAGCTTCTTGTGCTGAGGTCACTTCCCCCAAGGACAGGTAGGCTGCTCAAGGCTCCCCACTCCCACTGGTGAGCAAAGAAACTTTCTTCTAGCCAAGTAAGGTAATGGACAACTCAGGAACTACACCACAGCCCAGAATACAGCAATGCCTGTATACTGGTCTAAACTAGTCGAGGAAGGCGGGAAAACAAGGATTATTTTTTTTGTTTTTTGTTTTTTTTTGTAGAAACACAAAGAAAATGCAGAGACAGTGATAAATTAGTTACACAGGCTAGCACACTTTAGTGGGCAGCCTCCACAGTTAAATTAAACAAACAAACAAGCAAACTTTCGATTAAATTCGACTAAATGTAACTTTAAGTGCAGATTTTAAAATCAATGCAGTGATCAGTAAAAAAACAGTTCAGGCTAGTTCAAAGTAAGCAACAGAAGCTATTTCCAGTGGAAAAAAAGCAAAGATACTTAAATCCAGAAGGTAGTCGCTTTTTCGAGTTCCTTGCTGCTAGGACCACTCTGTAAACCCACGTGGAGCTTGTCTAAGCAGTATAGCCAGAAAAAAATGCCCAGGGGCGGATTTTAAGAAGTGAACTACAAAAGAGCTAGGAATGGTCCCAAACAACCAATTACTACAGCTTCTTGTGCTGAGGTCACTTCCCCCAAGGACATGTAGGTTGCTCAAGGCTCCCCACTCCCACTGGTGAGCAAAGAAACTTCCTTCTATCCAAGTAAGGTAATGGACAACACAGGAACTACACCACAGCCAAGAATACAGCAATGTCTGTATACTGGTCTAAACTAGTCGAGGAAGGCGGGAAAACAAGGATTATTTTTTTGTTTTTTTGTTTTTTGTAGAAACACACAGAAAATGCAGAGACAGTGATAAATTAGTTACACAGGCTAGCACACTTTAGTGGGCAGCCTCCACAGTTAAATTAAACAACAAACAAGCAAACTTTCGATTAAATTCGACTAAATGTAACTTTAAGTGCAGATTTTAAAATAAATGCAGTAATCAGTAAAAAAAACAGTTCAGGCTAGTTCAAAGTAAGCAACAGAAGCTATTTCCAGTGAAAAAAAAGCAAAGATACTTAAATCCAGAAGGTAGGCGCTTTTTCGAGTTCCTTGCTGCTAGGACCACTCTGTAAACCCACATGGAGCTTATCTGAGCAGTATAGCCAGAATATAACTCCCAGAGGTGGATTTTAAGCAGTGAACTACAAAAGAGCTAGGAATGGTCCCAAACAACCAATTACTACAGCTTCTTGTGCTGAGATCACTTCCCCCAAGGACACGTAGGCTGCTCAAGGCTCCCCACTCCCACTGGTGAGCAAAGAAACTTCCTTCTATTCAAGTAAGGTAATGGACAACACAGGAACTACACCACAGCCAAGAATACAGCAATGTCTGTATACTGGTCTAAATTAGTCGAGGAAGGCGGGAAAACAAGGATTATTTTTTTTTTTTGTTGTTTTCTGTAGAAACACACAGAAAATGCAGAGACAGTGATAAATTAGTTACACAGGCTAGCACAATTTAGTGGGCAGCCACCACAGTTAAATTAAACAAACAAACAAGCAAACTTTCGATTAAATTCGACTAAATGTAACTTTAAGTGCAGATTTTAAAATAAATGCAGTAATCAGTAAAAAAAACAGTTCAGGCTAGTTCAAAGTAAGCAACAGAAGCTATTTCCAGTGAAAAAAAAGCAAAGATACTTATATCCAGAAGGTAGTCGCTTTTTCGAGTTCCTTGCTGCTAGGACCACTCTATAAACCCAAGTGGAACTTGTCTGAGCAGTATAGCCAGAAAAAAACGCCCAGAGGCGGATTTTAAGCAGTGAACTACAAAAAAGCTAGGAATGGTCCCAAACAACCAATTACTACAGCTTCTTGTGCTGAGGTCACTTCCCCCAAGGACAGGTAGGCTGCTCAAGGCTCCCCACTCCCACTGGTGAGCAAAGAAACTTTCTTCTATCCAAGTAAGGTAATGGACAACACAGGAACTACACCACAGCCCAGAATACAGCAATGCCTGTATACTGGTCTAAACTAGTCGAGGAAGGCGGGAAAACAAGGATTTTTTTTTGGTTTTTTGGTTTTTTTGTAGAAACACAAAGAAAATGCAGAGACAGTGATAAATTAGTTACACAGGCTAGCACACTTTAGTGGGCAGCCTCCACAGTTAAATTAAACAAACAAACAAGCAAACTTTCGATTAAATTCGACTAAATGTAACTTTAAGTGCAGATTTTAAAATCAATGCAGTGATCAGTAAAAAAACAGTTCAGGCTAGTTCAAAGTAAGCAACAGAAGCTATTTCCAGTGGAAAAAAAGCAAAGATACTTAAATCCAGAAGGTAGTCGCGTTTTCGAGTTCCTTGCTGCTAGGACCACTCTGTAAAC
The DNA here is from genome assembly GCF_019279795.1 of Protopterus annectens. Classification (NCBI taxonomy): domain Eukaryota; kingdom Metazoa; phylum Chordata; order Ceratodontiformes; family Protopteridae; genus Protopterus; species Protopterus annectens. Next base: position 477,832,084 of record NC_056735.1, read on the forward strand.
CCACGTAGAGCTTGTCTAAGCAGTATAGCCAGAAAAAAATGCCCAGGGGCGGATTTTAAGAAGTGAACTACAAAAGAGCTAGGAATGGTCCCAAACAACCAATTACTACAGCTTCTTGTGCTGAGGTCACTTCCCCCAAGGACAGGTAGGCTGCTCAAGGCTCCCCACTCCCACTGGTGAGCAAAGAAACTTCCTTCTATCCAAGTAAGGTAATGGACAACACAGGAACTACACCACAGCCAAGAATACAGCAATGTCTGTATACTGGTCTAAACTAGTCGAGGAAGGCGGGAAAACAAGGATTATTTTTTTGTTTTTTTGCTTTTTGTAGAAACACACAGAAAATGCAGAGACAGTGATAAATTAGTTACACAGGCTAGCACACTTTAGTGGGCAGCCACCACAGTTAAATTAAACAAACAAACAAGCAAACTTTCGATTAAATTCGACTAAATGTAACTTTAAGTGCAGATTTTAAAATAAATGCAGTAATCAGTAAAAAACAGTTCAGGCTAGTTCAAAGTAAGCAACAGAAGCTATTTCCAGTGGAAAAAAAGCAAAGATACTTAAATCCAGAAGGTAGTCGCTTTTTCGAGTTCCTTGCTGCTAGGACCACTCTGTAAACCCACGTGGAGCTTGTCTGAGCAGTATAGCCAGAAAAAAATGCCCAGAGGTGGATTTTAAGCAGTGAACTACAAAAGAGCTAGGAATGGTCCCAAACAACCAATTACTACAGCTTCTTGTGCTGAGGTCACTTCCCCCAAGGACATGTAGGTTGCTCAAGGCTCCCCACTCCCACTGGTGAGCAAAGAAACTTCCTTCTATCCAAGTAAGGTAATGGACAACACAGGAACTACACCACAGCCCAGAATACAGCAATGCCTGTATACTGGTCTAAACTAGTCGAGGAAGGTGGGAAAACAAGGATTATTTTTTTGTTTTTTTTTGTAGAAACACACAGAAAATGCAGAGACAGTGATAAATTAGTTACACAGGCTAGCACACTTTAGTGGGCAGCCTCCACAGTTAAATTAAACAAACAAACAAGCAAACTTTCGATTAAATTCGACTAAATGTAACTTTAAGTGCAGATTTTAAAATAAATGCAGTAATCAGTAAAAAAAACAGTTCAGGCTAGTTCAAAGTAAGCAACAGAAGCTATTTCCAGTGAAAAAAAGCAAAGATACTTAAATCCAGAAGGTAGTCGCTTTTTCGAGTTCCTTGCTGCTAGGACCACTCTGTAAACCCACATGGAGCTTGTCTAAGCAGTATAGCCAGAAAAAATCGCCCAGAGGTGGATTTTAAGCAGTGAACTACAAAAGAGCTAGGAATGGTCCCAAACAACCAATTACTACAGCTTCTTGTGCTGAGATCACTTCCCCCAAGGACACGTAGGCTGCTCAAGGCTCCCCACTCCCACTGGTGAGCAAAGAAACTTTCTTCTATCCAAGTAAGGTAATGGACAACAAAGGAACTACGCCACAGCCCAGAATACAGCAATGCCTGTATACTGGTCTAAACTAGTCGAGGATGGCGGGAAAACAAGGATTATTTTTTTGTTTTTTTTGTAGAAACACACAGAAAATGCAGAGACAGTGATAAATTAGTTACACAGGCTAGCACACTTTAGTGGGCAGCCTCCACAGTTAAATTAAACAAACAAACAAGCAAACTTTCGATTAAATTCGACTAAATGTAACTTTAAGTGCAGATTTTAAAATAAATGCAGTAATCAGTAAAAAAACAGTTCAGGCTAGTTCAAAGTAAGCAACAGAAGCTATTTCCAGTGAAAAAAAGCAAAGATATGTAAATCCAGAAGGTAGTCGCTTTTTCAAGTTCCTTGCTGCTAGGACCACTCAGTAAACCCAAGTGGAGCTTGTCTGAGCAGTATGAGCCATGTTATGTCATTTATAAGAAAGATGCAATGGTACCTACTAATCTGCATAAGTAAAGCATAATCTCTCCAGATAAAGTTTTGTTATACTTTTCACTGACAAACATCATTTAGAAAAGACTTTTCAATAAATGGACAACCCTGTTTCTCTTATGTAAAGCAGATAAACACAACCAGTTGGTTACAGGGGTATAACCAGTGAGTTCTATTTTGTACTCACAAATGCTTATTGCCGCCCCCAATCCACCTGTCATTTAAAAAATGGACACATCAATAGAGCTGTTGCCCCTAGCACTTAATGTGTGTAACATTTCATCTGCTTAGTCAAAAACTATTACAGATACTGTTTTTAGATTTGCAATCCTTTCTGTAAGCAAGTTATACAGATGTTGTTAAAGGTATTAATTTACAAGGTTAATGACATAACATGGCTTGCTAAAACTCCAATCTTTCTAACTGATGCTCTGAAAAAGGGTATACCTGACTACACCCTTGGTTGGTTAGGTTATCTCAGGTGGCTGGTCCTTTTGATGTAGTACCAAAGTTGTCTATTTATATCTGTAATATGCAAAAGTACTTCTTATCCTCCCCAATTAGAAAGAAAAAAAAAAAGAAGTTATGTACTTACCATAATGTTCCATCTGTGTTGTCCATTTGTATTCTTCCCCAATTGTTGGGATTCAGATCCAAACCTTGTATCTGACTTGGCCAATAATAAAGCTCAAAGTAACCAAAAAGCTCTTGAGCTTCTCCTTTACCCATAATGCACCAACCTCTAACATAGCCCAGATCCTGTTTGCTGATTTGCCTAAAGTGGTATCGGCCAATGTGCATACATGAAGACACATCAATTTGTATATGTCCTACAGAAGCAACTATATCTGGAGCTCAATCATAAAGGACTGTAGTGTAATTACAATATACTGTTCTTCCAGAAGTTTGTTGAAACAAGGGTTGGAGGTCAGTGGGCAGGAAGTTGAGGAAGAATGAAAATAGACAACACAATTGGAACATTATTGTAAGTAAATAACTTATTTATCTGATGTTGTCAATTTTCATTTTATCCTCAATTGTTGGGACAGAGTCCCCAGCTACATAAAATCCCAGGTGGACTTTAAGGAAGAATATTCCTGAGCATAGCCGAGCAAAGGCTGCTCTACCTCTTGAGACCAGATCCACGTTGTAATGAGTGATAAAGGTATGAGGATTTGCCCAGGTTGCAGCTACACATATGTCATCCATGGAAGCTCTGGACAGAAACAATGAAGAAGTTCCATGGACCTAGTTGAATGGGATCTTACAGGTTTAGTTAAGGTTAGACCCAACTTGTTATAGATAAAATAAATACAGTCAGCCATCTGGCTAGAGTTACTTTTGCAACTGGCTTACGCAATTTCAAATCTGCAAAGGAAACAATAATTGGTCTGTATTTTCTATGTAAGTAAAAACTTAATTATCTGTGAACATCCAATAAATGTAACATATATTCACCATTGTTTGTAAATTTAGGAAAGAATGCTGGCAAATGAATGGAATGATTGATATTGGATTCTGACACCACCTTGGGAAGGAAAGGCACACTGATATGTAATGTAACTCTATCCTTATGAAAAATCAAGTAGGGAGGTTTTGATGACAAAGCTTGAAGTTCTGAAATTCTTCTGGCTGAGGTAATGACCACTAGAAAGACAGTTTTCCAAGTCAGGAACTTAAGATCACATTTAGATGCTGGTTCATAGGAGGAATGAATTAAGGCCTACAGTACCAAGTTCAAATGCCATGGTGGAGTAGGGTCTTTATATGGGGGGGGGTCTCAATAGAAGAGTGCCTCTCAAGAATGCTTTACAAAATTTAGATGAGGCCACAGAAGAATTTTCAAATCCAATATGAAAATTAAATATTGCTGCTAATTGAACCTCAATGGTAGAGAAGCTCACCTCTTCATTAAAGATCAAAGCTAAAAAAATTCAGGTATGTTATGTACTGGAGCTGAAAAGGGATCAGTATGTTTTTGTTGTGCCCAGTAAATAAACCTTTTCCAGTTACTTCTATAAAGCTTCCTTGCTGAAGGTTTATGGGAAGATAAAAGGGTATGATGGACAGAGTAAAGACAGCATCTGTTGTCTGGCTATTAATGGAATTGGAGAAATACACCCTGTTAGCTTGAGGTATGAGATGTCTGGATGAACCATATGTGTTGGATGTGACAGGAGATCTGGAATCATATCCAGAATCCAAGACTGGCAAAGAAGATGAGGCCACAGAAAAGGGAACCAAATCTGACAAAGCCAATAAAGTGCAATGAGGATGACTTTGCTCTTCAACCTGGTGACTTTCTGCAGGAATTTTAGAATTAGAGGAATTCCTGGGTAAGTATAAAAGTAGATTGGGTGCCAGTTGTGAAGTACAGCGCCCCTCGGTGATTAGCTGCTGCATTTCTTGTTTAGGGGAGAAGCAAAAAGACTGCAGCAAGGCTGGTCCCATCGGCAGAAAATAATTTCTGCCACTTTCATGCTGTGAGACCACTCATGAGGTAGAAGAATGTACCTGCTCAATTTCTCTGCTATCACTTTAGATTTCTCCAGAATGCGTGTTGCTATGAAAAAGCGGTTGGATGAGATCACCCATTGCCACACACTGAGTGCTTCTCAACACAGGTGGTAAGATCTTACCCCCCCATTTGTTGATGTACCAAACCAATGGCATATTCTCTATTTGAACCACAACTGTTCCTAAAGGGAAAGAGGAAGGCCTGCAACACTAAAAGCATTGCTCTCATCTCTAGGACACTGATATGCAAGTTGGCCTCTTCGAGGGTCAAGTACCTTGGACTGTTCTCTGAAGAAAGTGCCCCCCAACCCAATATGGGAAGCATCTGTGGTCACTATGGCCTTGGGCTGAAAGAGAATGAAAGGAAGGCCTTGTAAAACTTGATAGGAATGAATCCACCACGAGAGGTATCTCTTGCATGCCTGAGTGATTCTTATTTGTGTTGAGGTCTGCTGGTAAAGAACAGACCATTGTGTTGCCAGCATCCACTGAAGAATTCTCATATGAAATCTAGCTACAGAAACTAAGACTATGGCAGCTGACATTGACCCCAAGGCTTGAAGGATCAACTAGGCCAAAATGTTGGTACTGTGAATTATTCTCTTGACTTGGAATCTGATAGTCTGTACTCTTGAGACAGGAAGAGAAGTTGTCACTGATGTCGTGCTGAAGACTGCTCCTATGAATTCCAAAATTTGAGTTGTTTGTAGGTGAGACTTGTCATAATTTATGGTTATTAAAACAAATCTGAAGTACCTTATCCCTTGCCCTTATTAGCAGATACCTGGTCAGAGGGGTAATGAGCCAGTCATCTAAATATGGAAACAGGTGGAATCCCTGCAATCTTGAGTGAGCCACCACCACTGTCATACATTTGGTAAACATCCTGGTGGCTGTGGTGAGGCCAAAGGGCAATGCTCTGAACTGGTGGTGACTGGCTCACAGCCAGATGTGTAAGTACCTTATGGATTGCCTGTTCGTCTTTATGTGATAGTAAAGCATCCTGAAGGTCTATCAAACACATCCAGGTGTCTCTGCTCAGGAAGGGGAGAATGGACTGAACCATGACCATCTGAAACACTGTATATTGAAATGACTTGTTCAATATGCTGAGATCCAAAATTGGTCTCCAGTCCCCTGTTTTCTTTGGCACTAAAAAGAATCTTCATTAAGTTCTGGATTCTATCTGGCCTGGTGGGGCCTCTTGCATGACTTTTTTTTCTATCAGCTTTTGCATTTCTAGTGCTGCTACTTTCCTCTGACTGGGTGGAACATTGGGAATTGTGCATACAGTTGGAGGTGGAAGGGAAAATGGAATTATATAACCTCTAGAAATAATCCTCTGCACCCAAGAATCTCTTGTTATGTCTAGTCAGGCTCTCTGGTAGAGGGATAATTGACCTCTGACTGCCTCCAGAGGTGGACAATTGGGCCTCCTTTTAGGAGCGCTGGTAGGGTCTATCAGAGAAAGAATCGCTAAACCCCTAGTTTTGCAGGCCTCCTCTACCACAAGGGTGTTGTTGTCCATTAGAGTTCTCCCCTCTGCACCTGGGGAACTTTCTCCACATGGTCCTGGAAAGGACACTGGGACTTTCTGAACCACATTTTCCAATTACCCTGTTGATTCCTAGAAAAGGATTGTTAAGGAGTCGTAAAACATATGCCCACTGCAGAGAGTGTCTTTCCATCCTTCTCACACCTTGATAATGTGCCCTTCATTTTTCGGCCAAACAATGAACTGCCATCAACGGGAGCATTGACAAACAAGGACTCAAGATTTATCTAAAGATTAAATTTAGAATGTATACACAAATCAAAAGTTGCAGTATCAGCCTCAGTGTACTTAAAATTATAATACCAGTTTACCATGTTATCTACAAATTCTTAAGCCTAATAAACTGAAAAAAGCACTTACTACTCAGTATGTGGCATGCAACTTTTCACTTTTAAAACCAGACACAAAAATTTGCATGAAGTTAAACGTGTATCTGATTTATAAATTTTATGCACAGGCAAAGGTAGTTAATCACTAGATATACTTCGGATCACTTTTTTCTTTTCTTTCAGTTTTTATTTATTAACGTAAATAATAATTATAAAACAAAAACAAAAACCACACCGGAACAACGGAGCAACAACCCAGCAATCGCAATGGAGATAAAGTAAATACAAATTAAAATCGCTACCATGCGCTGAGTCAAATGGCTTGGTGGATTCAGAGTCTATATTCCACTATGAAAACAGTCACGAGCTCAGATGTAAAAATCACCAAAAACTGCAAAGAATAAAAAGTCAAGCAGTTTAATGACAAAATCTGTTAGCGCTTTCACCCGTAGGCTTCTTCAGACAGTATAAGAACACAGAGCACATTCTCAATTTAAATACATAGATATTGCTAGTGATAGGTCAAAAAATAATCACATGTTAAAGAACAATTCAGCAAAATTAAAAGCGTACAAATATGTATAGTGCATCTGCTGAGGCATCCAAGCGCTAATCATCTTATTCATTAAAACATCATTAACAAAATACATAAAATATAAAGACCAACATTATAAAAACTGTATTATAAAAACCTTTAATAATAAATAATGAGACATTAATAAAATAAGGGCAGACTATGTCCACCCAACACTATGGTCTGTAACATCTCCTCTTCTTTAAGGCAGGGGCTATATTCACCTTTTCATTCAACCCGGTAGGTTTATCTGCCCTACATCTAATTATCCAGTTCATTTCCTTCTCTAAAGTAAAATTGATGAGATCCCCTCCCCTTATGCTCATAGATACCACTTCTATGATGCAGAACAAAAAGGTTCCTAAAAGCGCTAACAGATTTTGTCATTAAACTGCTTGACTTTTTATTCTTTGCAGTTTTTGGTGATTTTTACATCTGAGCTCGTGACTGTTTTCATAGTGGAATATAGACTCTGAATCCACCAAGCCATTTGACTCAGCGCATGGTAACGATTTTAATTTGTATTTACTTTATCTCCATTGCGATTGCTGGGTCGTTGCTCCGTTGTTCCGGTGTGGTTTTTGTTTTTGTTTTATATATTATCTTTGGATTTACACACCGAACTAGGAGGATGGCTGATTTGGTGAGCAACAACGTAGAATTACCTTACATGCCGAGAAAGGGAGAGACGACCAATCACAGAACGTCTAGGTTCCAAGATTGTGTGAGAGGTACTATGAACATGTTACTGTTATACGAGCCACATTTGGGTGAGACCAGTGTGGATATGGATGCCGGAACTGTAATTTCAGTTTCTGAGGACTTGGACAAATTTGAAAAACTGTTCATTAAGCTAAAGAGGTTACAGCTTCAATGCCAACACTTTGAGGCGTGTTTGGCAAAACAGATTATCCCACGTGGACTACGAATTCTAAAGATGCCCACCTCAGGTAATGCGTTCCCTGAGCTGTTGTACAAATGGCAACGGCTCAATATAGAATTGAGTAATAATTACATGAGGTTGCTTATAGACTTTCACAAACCGGAAGAAGAGGCATTATTACGAACAGTGAATGAACTCTATAACAGTATTAAAACTAGAGATTCAGATGGAACTGTGGATATGCTATTAGAAAATGTAATTGACAATGTTAGCTTGTTTGAGAAACGCTTATTAGAACGAAAGAAGGGCAGAATTTAAAGAGACTTAAAAGATTTTAGTAATAATCATGTGTTCACCTGGCCGAGACCAACTGCACATGGGCATGTAGTAAATGGGAATAATGTAGTTTCCTTTAATAGTACAAGAAAGAATGTAGCAAATGTGAATAAAGGTGTATTCACCTCCTGTAATCGAAATAATGACACTGAGGGTCCTGTTATGGGTACGCCAACTTTAAATACTTCTGTTAATGTTGTAGAGCCTACAGTGTCTGTGGAAACTATTCCAGCAGTGGTAGCTACTCCTGTTGTTAACAATACTGAGAGTACAATAGTACAGTCCCCTAGTAATGGGGTACAACTTAAGGCTAATGATATGGTGGTGAGGAAAAAGACCCTCACACCGAGTAATAATCCTATGTTAGAGAATGTAACTGAAAATACTTTTCACCCTTTCCCTATAGCACAGGATCATAGACTAGGAAGAGGGAGGTCTATAAGCAGAGGACGACACAAAAGGAAGGGATCAGGCAACGAAGTAGTAGGTCCTACCCTAAAGAAAATGTGGGAGAGGACCACAACTCGCTAGTTATTAATTTGACTAATAGAACACTAACTCAGTATGAATATGATGTTTTGAACAAAGGCCTCAGCTTTATACCTACCAAACGTGGTGACCTGGTAGAATCTATACTAGACCTGAAATCTTTTGTAAGGAATATACAGTTAAAAATAGACTTTCAATCTTCAGATAATAATGTGAGAGACGTGAGATTTAAACCCAATAGTGTGTATATACCACAGTTACATCCTTTGTTAGACACCTATTCACGTCTAGTTGAGAATGATATCCATGAATACTTCACTAATAATAGAAAATACAGACATGGGCAGAACTTGAGTTTCCATCAACGACAGGCTTTGGAAGCTTTGAGGTTGGATTCTGACATTGTCATTAGACCAGCCGACAAAGGTGGACCAATTGTCTTAATGGATTCGCTCACTTATACAGAGAGTATGCAAACAATGTTGAGTACAGGATCATTCTATACTCAGATTGATATGACGGTAGTTACAGAAAAGGTGTTTAAGGTCTTTGATATGCTAGATGAATTAGTTTTGAGTTATGATGTTACTGAAGAACTGTACCATTATTTGAAAGTTAAGAATCCACGTATTCCAATTATACAAGGGCTTCCGAAGGTACACAAGTCGTTGAACCAACCACCCATGAGACCTATTGTCTCTGGGCAAGGTTGGTTGACTGAACCTATGTCTATTTACCTTGAACATTTCTCTAGACCTATGGTAGATAGGAGCCCTCATATTCTTAAGGATAGTAAACAGTTTTTGATTGACTTATATGACTTTATGAAAAATGTAGAACCTTTAAGTGAATTTTTACTCGTCACCTTAGATGTGGTGAGTTTATTCACCATTATACCCAATGATCTGGGTGTTCAGTTCTTTCAAAGCTATCTACGTAGAAATTCTAATTACACAAATAAGTTCATCGATTTACTGGCTCTGTTTTTGGAGACCATACTCACTAACAATGTGTTTATGTTTGGGGAATTGATATATCTGCAGAATGATGGCGTAGCTATGGGCACTTCTTGTGCCAATAGCTACGCCAACATAGTTATGGCAGAGTGGGAAGAACAGTACCTATTTCAGCACAGTCGGTATAAGGAAAGTATAGGGTTCTACAAAAGGTTTGTGGATGACCTTTTCTTCATTTGGTTTGGTACTGAGGAGGAATTATTGTTGTTTATCCATGATGTCAACCAATCCACAGATTTCTTGAAATTTACCCTGGGTTATTCTAAAGATGCTATTTCTTTTTTGGATGTTTCTATGCATAGACTTCCTGATGGTCTTACTAATACTTGTATACACAGGAAAGTATGCCATCGGAATGCACTTCTTCATAGACGTAGTATGCATCCCACTTATGTGTTCCATAATGTCATGAAGGGACAGATTATGAGGGCTTCAAGGTTGAACCCTACTGATGCAGGTTATACAGAAGAATTAAGTAGGATGGGAGAGATGTTCAAGGCACGAGGGTATGAGCAGCACATTTTTGATAAAATGAAATTGCAAGTGAGTTCACTTTGTGCTAGTACAGCGAAGCCTTATTATTCAGACATGGTTTTGGCTAGAGATGTTGCACGCTCTGCTGATATGTCCTCTCTAGGTTCACTAAGGGCCCCCCTTTTTTATACTCAAGATGCAGGGGCCATAAGGAACTTTTTGGAAAATAGATGGGAGATTTTAACTCTGGATCCCATTATTAGGGGTGTGGTAGGACCTAAACATATGGTTACCTACAAGAATAAACCTAATGTAAAAAGTATGTTGTGTCATAAGAATATGCTTTCTGTCTTACGTCCTGACACTGTATCGATTGTTAACACGAATCCTTGTGGGCATTGTAATCAGTGTGCATTAATAGACACTAGGACTTCTTTTGTTCATCCTGTTACGAATTTTAAGTTTAAATTTCATACGGATACCAATTGTTTGAGTTCCAATGTTGTCTATCTGGCTAGATGCTCTGCCTGTACATCGTTCTATATTGGTAAAACGAATAGAACTTTTAAAGAGCGAATTAGGGAACATATGTACCAAATAAGGATAGGCAGTAGTACTAATGCATTAGCCAGACATGTTGCATCAACTGGCCCACAACATACCTTTTTGTTCTGCGTCATAGAAGTGGTATCTATGAGCATAAGGAGAGGGGATCTCATCAATTTTACTTTAGAGAAGGAAATGAACTGGATAATTAGATGTAGGGCAGATAAACCTCCCGGGTTGAATGAAAAGGTGAATATAGCCCCTGCCTTAAAGAAGAGGAGATGTTACAGACCATAGTGTTGGGTGGACATAGTCTGCCCTTATTTTATTAATGTCTCATTATTTATTATTAAAGGTTTTTATAATACAGTTTTTATAATGTTGGTCTTTGTATTTTATGTATTTTGTTAATGATGTTTTAATGAATAAGATGATTAGCACTTGGATGCCTCAGCAGATGCACTATACATATTTGTATGCTTTTAATTTTGCTGAATTGTTCTTTAACATGTGATTATTTTTTGACCTATCACTAGCAATATCTATGTATTTAAATTGAGAATGTGCTCTGTGTTCTTATACTGTCTGAAGAAGCCTACGGGTGAAAGCGCTAACAGATTTTGTCATTAAACTGCTTGACTTTTTATTCTTTGCAGTTTTTGGTGATTTTTACATCTGAGCTCGTGACTGTTTTCATAGTGGAATATAGACTCTGAATCCACCAAGCCATTTGACTCAGCGCATGGTAGCGATTTTAATTTGTAAATAATAATTAATTGGCAGGTTCTGTCACTTGCTAAAGGAACATGATTCACAAACCTGTCAGTAATGTCTTGAATAAGTCTCTGAGAAACAGATGTTAATGTAGTTTACATATTATCGCTATGCTAATAGATGCAAACACAGCTGAAGATCTTAACAGAAATATTCTCTTTACAAAACACACCAAAAACACATTATTTATATTAAAATATTAAAGTATCTGGAGAATTATATGGGATCATGCTCAGAATATTTCTCTTCTCAACCAACATTCTGATCTGCATAGTAGGAAGATTTACTTAAAGCAAATCCAACAAGAGTTGTGCCCTTTGATATTCAGTTAGTCTCCTAGGGAGGTTTGACTCGCGGAAAAAAATGTTTGATGTAAAATTTAACAAAGCATTCCTGTCTGAAATCACAAAACAATGAATCACTTGATATTTAGATGGAAAAGACATGCTTCATGCATTCAGCATTTGGTACTACTGAACTGGTGAAAACTTGCAGGAGTGCTGTGTTCCTTACTTTCCATTGTCAACATACTCCCTGCAGAGTATTTGATTGCTAATGCTAGTCCATCATTATCTAAAAAAATGTGAATGCATCATTCTGATTATCATTATGGTCTCTGTTATGCACTATGTAGGTTAGGCCACCCGAAGAGATGTACACTGAACAAGACTGAAGGAAGCTAAAATATAATTCATTATTTTGACTGATTTTATGGCTGTACTTACTTCAAATGCAGTAAATCAACACATACACATAAAAAGTAAAATGTAGACTCTAGCTGTAATTTGTTTTGCAACACTAAAATGCATGAGTGACTCACTGCTTACTTAAACATTCATAAAAATAACTCTGAACTACACTACTGTATGGGTTGGTAGAAGTGAACAGGGATCTAACTGAATGGAAGAAGTGGGCACGTATATTGCAGCTGATGCAAAAATGTACTTTGTGAACAGAATCCTGTAGGCAGAATTTAGCATTAGAATAGGGATGCTAACAACTACAAGATAAACAAGAATTCTTAATAAATGTATATTACATAATACAGTGATAGCCAAGAAGTATGCCAAATTGACATAATAGCCAAAACAAATGATTCCTTTTATAGGAGTGTGTCCATTTCCTCTTACTGATTTCCCAGTGACAAAGGATGCAAGTAGTTCATTCAAGGATAAAAGAATCTGTAGTAATGAACTGCCTGCACAAAAACTTACATGAAGCAAGTAGAAAGCTCCTCAGCTGTAACACACAAAAGAAAGTTGAGAGGGGAAAGGGTAAAAATACCTTTACATTTAATTAGGTATTAGTCAGTGAGTTTTTTTCCCACTAAGGAATAGATGCTCAAAAATAAAAAAAATATGATATGATATGACACTTGGGAAGGGTTACCTCAGGAGAAATGAGTCTTTGTGGGTCATCACAGAATAAGTGTTGGATGCCACTCAGATTTTGTGCTGCAGAAAGAGAACTCAGCTTGCCATGGTACTGTGGCATACAGGGATAAAGCCTTGACCATGACTTAGATATCTTGAATTTGAATGGCAGTGCCAAGTGCTAAAAAAGTTAGGCACAGAAGGGTGAAATGACGAAGGGATGGCTTCCAGGTTTGCTTATCAAAAACATGAAATTGGACACCTGTGAGGCACCGTAATGCACAGAATCAGAAACATGGGCTTAATGATTCCAAGCTGGTGACAGTAGCCCTCACTACTATGTAGGTGGAAGCATGTACATGCACAAGGATTGCACAGGATGCCCAAAAGAGACATGGCTATTCACCAAAACTACACTACAACAAAAACCAGTACCAGAATACGATGTCTCACTCAAAAAGTGTTTAATAAAGCATTAAAATGATAAGCACTTTCATCTTAAAATGTAGTAAGGACTTTTTCAGATAAAATAATACAAACAGATGCAGCCTTATAAAACTATTCATATTGGACACGTCATATCACATTTAGGCAGTAACATACCTTAATCAACACCTCTAAATGAAAGACATACAATAATAGAAATTAACACAAATATAACAATGCAATAAAACCGTAAGTATAACATATAACCATAAATCAACATCAAGATTCTTAAAAAAATAATACAATCCATTAAAATCACACAGACATCAGTCAAATATCCATAGATCTCAATTACAGTAGCCCACTTAAAGAAGTCTTATCATTAAGCCCGGGGGGGGGGGGGTGTCGCATTTAACTTAATTTGCCAATAAAGTTCTCTAGCTTCAATAATAGCACCCGAATAACTACTCTGCAGGGGAATAGGAACTTTTTTCCAACACATAAAATAAACATTTCTTAAAATATTTGCAGGAGATAGTGTTTAAATAACGCATTACTAAAATCCTCAGTTTTTATTGCATAATAATGCTCATATATCCTGGTCCTTATCTGCCTCTCAGTTTTGCCAACATAAAAATTATCACAATAAATGTATAGGGCAATATAAACTACATCAGCTGTCCTGTAATTACACTTACCGTTGTTTTTAATACTCCTAGAATATGTTTTAACTGGTATATTAATGTTATCATAAATATACTGGCACTGAGAACATGAGTGACATTTCACCCTACCATATTGCTGGTAATGCTTGTATGGTCTTTCAACAATATTCTGAATATTCCTTCCTTTTTTATAAACAAATTTTGGAGTGCCAAGATCACCAATTGCTCCCACCAGCAATTATTTTTAAGTTCTTTCACTTGTTCACTCTGATTTGTATAGGATAAAAGCACTACTTTCTCAAACCCCATTACCATTACCAGTAACCATATGCATAGTATTTTGCAATATCCCCTTTTTCTAAACATTCCACACAGCTTTTCACATTCACTCAAAAACATAAACTCCTCAGAAACTAATCTAGATAGTCTAACAAACTGGCCTTTCACCAAATTATTTTTTTATTTTTTTGCTAAAAAGGGTGATAACTAGGAAAAATGTAAATAAGAACTGGAAAAGTAGTAAGCTCATAAGTATTATTAACACAATTTTTAGAAACAGTAATATCTACATAGTCAATGCTAGTATGGTCCATAAAATGAGTAAATTTTAAAAAAGAGGTAGTACTATTAATATAATAAATGCATTCACTGAGGATATCAATACCACCTCTCCGTAAAATCAAAAAGTCATCCAAAAATCTTAAATACAATGAAATATGGTTCCAATATTTAGATGATAAAATATATTGCTGCTCCCAAATCCAAATACTATATTAACAAAGTCAGGGGCTGATGCAGTACCCATAGCCACACCTCCAATTTGTTTTAAAATGCTTGTAATCAAAATACACAAAATTGTTAAGAAGTACTATCTCCATGAAGCCAACTATAATATTTATATCAAAATTACTCAAATCTGATCCAGTAGTCAATGGATCTTCATGTGGTATTATCAAAAAGATCCTTTATTATCAGTTGTAACAAACAAGTTCACATCAATATAACACATGCTCACAATTTTTCTTATGCAATCCCAAGAATCTATCAATGTGACTCCTATTGTCAAAAAATCCTTTCACTTATCTTCAACCCAATTTGCTAGAGGTTCCATCTTCAGTCAAACAGTTGCAACTATAGGTCTCAGGGGTGGATTTAATGCATCTTTGTAGGTATTGGGAATACCAAAAATGACAGGTACCACAGGGTATTCTACCTTCAAGTACTAAATGATGTCACTTTCAAACTCATATAACAAAAATGTCTCTTCTAACCATACATCTATTTTGTGATACAATAGATTGATCTGCTTCTTAGCAGTTGGCTCAAAAAGTTCTTCAGCATAGAGGTATTGATGCATTTTTCTGTGATACATCATATTCCAGCACTGTATTTTGTTTTAGTGACTCAAAGATTGTCAGAAAATAGACTGAGTGTTAAACCCTGATTCAAATCTAGATCAGAAAAAAGAGACTGAAATTTGTTGTAGAGTAATGCCAGATGACAAAGAAAAATATGAAACAGATAGTAGGTAATCTGAAATGGTATGGAGAAAACAAATTAAAATGTAAATAGCATTTGGGGTAGGGAATCTCTCTTATTCATAGGTTCATAGGAGATTACTAGGTTAATGAATCAAGAGCCCTTACAAGCCTTGCCATAACTACCTGGATTTTGCCAAAGTTTTGATCCCTGAAGGCTAGAGGATGGCTTAGGTTTGTGCCTATGCCTTTGAGTATTTTATAGACTGCTCTTGTCCATAAGGGAAATGGAAGCCATCCCAGGAGTGAATTTAAGATTCCCCATCCACTGATCCAAACTGTGTTTGAAGAGGGTCAGGGAAGGGTTCTGCTTTAAGTTAATAGGAACCCTTGATTTAAGGAAAGGGGTAATCTCTGAGACACATATCTCTCTCTCCAGCATGTTTTATTCATGTCAAAGACCAAATTTAAATACTTGGAATGGGTAGACCTCATGCAGTTTGTCTTGCGAATGTGCAAAGTTCCATCACGGTTGGATTTCAGAGTACCTCATGGGTTAGGCATGGATCACCCCATAATAGTCAGTAGGAGACAGAGTAAAGGGATAGGGATTTTAGTCGATCTGCATAGGATGTGTTTATATACACCCTGTATTTTTTTTGTAAGAAACCTCTCAGGCTGCTTATGTTATTGCAAGCAAATGGTCAGGTACATGTCAAAAGGTGCACTGTACCCGATTATTGGTCTACTGGGTTCAATCCTGGAACCACTCTTATTTGGCATCTACTTCTCTGATGTACAGGCCAACACTAAGGGACTCTGGCTAACAAAGTTCTCAGATGATTGCAATTATTGAATCCCCAAATGATGTGGATATTCTACAAAAGGGTCTTACAGAAACAGATGCTTGGTGCCAGAGCCATGAGCTCAAGCTTAATGCCAAGAAATGTATAGTTATCCCCTTTGGGAAAAACCATGTACCCATGAATTACCACATAGGTGGCAGTACACTAAACACTGAGAGTGTGATGAGAGACTTAGGGACACAGGTGGACAGTGGTCTCACCTTCGATAACCACATCACCACAACAGTCAGGAAATCTTTCCATGTGGCACACCTCATCACTAAGGGCTTTTCATCCAGAAAAAAGGAGGTCATTGTCCCATTGTATTCATGCCTCATTAGACCCATTATAGAGGACAATGCCCAGTTTGGTATGTACCTCACAAGACATCTTCAACAGCTGGAAAGGCTGCAGAAATACATCACTAAAAGAATCACAGGCCTAAAGCAGCTGCCCTATGCTGACCATCTAAAAAAACCCAGCTATACTCTGTGGCATATTGTCTACTCAGAGGCAATCTCTGCTTAACATACAAGGCCATGTCAAACCCTGAGCTGTCGGACATGCTCCACTTAAAGAAATCCCAATTCCTCAGAGCCACATGCTCCAGGGATCTACACCTTGTCATCACAATGAACAAAACATGCTGGAGGGATAGGTTCCTGACCCAGAGACTCCCCATACTCTGGAATAGACTGCCAATTCATGTCAAGCAGAGCGCCTCCTTGGCCCTCTTGAAAAGGAACCTTGACAATTGGATGTGAGATAGGAAATTCACCCCGGGGATCACGTCAGTTGCCCTGCTAGACAGGGGTCCAGGGAGGTAAATATTGTGGGAAGAAATATCCAGAGAATTGTTATGGCTAGGCTTGTATAGGCCCTAGGGCCAATAGCCTAGTACCAACCTATGAACCTATAATAAGGGCTGAGTACAGTGGGACTATAACTTCCCTGGATTTAGGTGCTCTGCTTGACATGCTCTGGAATAGACTTCCCATACATGTCAAGCAGAGCACCTCACTGGCCCTGTTCAAGAGAAATCTTGATGAGTGGATGGGAAATACAAAGTTCACCCTGGGGATCACTATAGTGGCTCTGCTTGATAGAAGCACTGGGAACTAACATCGGGTGGCATGATGCCAGGGCACTTCTATGGGCTGGGCTTGTAAAGGCTTCAGGGCCATTAGCCTAGTACACACCTATGAACATATGAACCTATGCCTTTACCTGTAAGCTGTGTCACATAGAAGGACTTCATCACTACTGTGGACACATGGTGGTCAAAGTTCAGGCTGTTGTTGGGTCAACTCTTAGAGCTGTACTATTAATGTCTTAATTTGCAGGGGTATTTGATTTCACAAAGGGTATAGTTATACATTTATTTGCATTTAGTTTTAGGCCATGGCTCTAGCACCAGTCATCTGTCGGAGTCAGACCCTTCTGAAGGAAATCTACATTTTGGGGGGGGGGGTTCAGTGACTGCCCCCAACTTGAAGTCATCAGCAGACTTGATCAGCCAAAGGCCTTCTACATTAGCCTTGACTTCAGAGAAGTATATTCCAAACAGGAAAGTTCCCAGCACTGAGTCCTCTGGGACATCATTAGTAACTGGCCTCTTGCTGGATCTGGATTCTTCCACTCTAACAGCATATGCCCTGTCCATGAGTCATTTGCTATCCATCTGGTGATGTAGGGATTTATGCCAGATTTTGTGAGTTTATCTATAGTACTCAAGTTGAGAAATGTATCAACTGCATTAGCCAGGTCAAGATATGCAGTATGCACTGTTTTACCCCTATGTATGGCCCTAATGACTTTCTCAAAGAAGTCCACCAGACTAAGCAGGCATGACCTGAACTTGATGAAGACAAACTGCACTGGGTCCAGTGTTTGGATATTTCCTATGTCATTATTTATCAGGTTTATAATTATTCTTTGGATGGTCTTGCATATAAGACTAGTCAAACATATGGGTCTGTTGATGGCCACCCTTTATGCAGAGGAATGATGGCTGCAGTCCTCCACTACTAAGACAGAAAGCAAGTGTGAAAGCTGTGGTTAAATAGAGATCTTAATGGGCCTCCTAATGGGCCTAATAGGTCATGTTTCAAGCTATTTAAGAGGCATACTGGGCTACTGTTGGGACCCATTAAAGCCATGATTTTAGCTTTAGAGAGTACAGTGGCGACCTGTCATTTTGTGATAACTGGTACAGGAATGATGGAGGGTATTTCTTGGGAGGAAGCCAAAGGTGATGGGGAGGTGAATTCTGAGCTGAATTTATTGGCCAATAGATTTGCTATATCTTCTGGATGGGTTTAGGTGATGCCATTCATCTACAAGTAACTGCACACATTCTTAGGTGCTGCCTTTAAGATTGTGGACATAACTAAAAAATGCCTTATAACCCTTAACTTGGGAGGCTATTTTTCCCTCAAAATTCCCTTTTGAAGCCTTGACTAGTCCCCTCATTTGCTTGTTTAGACTAATGAGTGAGTTTTTACTCTGTTATACACATTATCTCTCTTACTTCTATACAGGATTTTCTTTCTTTTGTTGTACAACTTACTTAGACCAGGGGTCCACCAGGGTGGCTTGTTTTTCTTGCTGCCCTAGACTTATTTCGGTCTGGTACTGCCATTTCTATGCAGTTGTATATATGGTCATATAGGGCTTTTGAGTACACTTCTACATACGCTTCTGTATTTTCTGGGTTTGGGGGAGCTTGGAAATTAGCTATGCCATCACTTAATGGGAGATAGTTTGCTTTAGAAAAGTTCTTAAAGGTTTTGGGGTAGATGGAGGTTCTAGTTCCATGTTTATTTCAAAGCAAACTGCTTTTTGATCTGATCTAACCAGTGAGGACATTATACTGGGGGAGGGGTGCAATGCTCTATCTTATTTCTGAGTACCATGTCTAGGATATTTGTACTCCTAATGGGAGTGCAGACAAGGTGCTCCTGGACATTTGCATTGACAAAGTCTAGAAAACTTTGAACCTGCATATTAGTAGTCATGCATGCTTCCTGGTTAATTGAGGGGGGTAGTTGAAATTACTCATGAGTATGGTATTGGCTCTGGATCTTTTTTTTTGCTGAGAGTAGAGAACTTTTTTTTCATGTCTGCCATCAATGATATTTTTGATCTTGTGGTACTGTCCATGTGATGATATCCAGGTGGCATGTATAAAGCCATCTCTTAGGCTGTTGCAAGATAGTGTTTGCTGTGACTTCTGAATTATCTTGGCAGAACCCTATCAGTCTTGTGTCTGCTTTGTTTTATAATTTAATGCCAAATCTGCCTGATATTCCAAATGTATTTTTTATAACAACTTCAGCATTTCAGTCACTTACAATGAATATAAGATCTTCTGTTTTTTTTTCCCCAAAAGGTGCATGCAGCTGTGTTCACCCTTTCATTGCTGGTCTTAAAAACAACATATAGTCTAAAACATAGAGGCCATTCTCTTTGAGTGACTATACCCCAAAATTAAGTAAGTAACTTTCAGATTCTCTTCACTTTTCTCTGAACCCTTTGAGTAAAAAGTAAGAGGTGTGTGGTTTGCAATGATGTATAACTTTCTACTTGTCTGTAATACTGGTACATGTAATTTACTAATTTCTTTCAATGAACAATTAGTGTCACCATTTTTATCTGGATGCTTCATGCTTTGCACCGTTGTTTGGCGCAGTGGTGCAGCAGTTAGTGTTGTTGACTCACAGCAAGAGGTTCTCTGGTCAGATTCTTGGTTGGGGTGCCTTCTGTGTGGAGTCTGCCTGTCCTCCCTGTGTTCATGTGGGTCTCCACCAGGTGATCCAGCTTCCTTCCAAGTTAAAAAACATGCATCTGGAGTGTTTCTCCCTGGACCTCTACTGAAAATTGGCTTCATTCCAAGTTGGGTTGTCCCGGTAAACAAATGATAAATAAATAAATAAATAAAATGCTGACTAAACTGACATGACAGGCTTCACTGATAGTACTTCTCTGACTTTCTATGCTGCCTGTGAAGTAGATGACGTATTTGATGGTAGTACTCTGACTTCTCTTACTCTATGTTGCCTGTGGAGTAGATGAGTAATGTGATGGTATTGCACTCATTTACAATGTTTTGTGTCAATATGTGCACCTGATTCTCTGACTGATTTTATTTTGAATACTGTTTAGTAAGTCTCCACAGAATCTTCTGTTGAGAGTTTTCATTGTAGTATAGGAAAGTGGGCAGATTACTTCTTGTGGTGATTTTCAGTTTTTAGGGCCTCAGCAGATTTTGTTCAGGTCTGTCTTTGAGGCTGACCACATACTAGCCAATGTCTGCACTGCTGTCTTGGAAAGATCAGAGATCCTTTTCAAAGATAACAGTGCATCTTCCCATTCTGACCCAAGCAAAACTGTTAGAATTTTCAATATACTTTTCAGTGTCATTGAAAGCTTCATTACAAACTCCACAGTATAATTCCTTTTTGTTTCAGAAGTGCATACAATAACATGAATATAACATTTATTTTCATTGGAAACTTTATTCCTGCCATTAGGATTCTCTCTTCTGCCACAGCAAACACTTAACACATCTGTATAAATAAAGTGTCACCCAATACTTTCTTTTCTTTCAATATTCAGGAGTTTCATGCATTCACAAAGAATAGTGCTCTTTGTACTTTTCTGATGGGAACATTTCCATTTCACTTGGGAAGTTTAACTGAAAGTCTAGTTTAGTGTCATGCAACACTTCTTGAGACATAACACTATACATATAGGCTTTTGAGTGAATTACTATTCTGCTTCATTTGGGGAAACATAACTATAGGAAAACATCTTTTCTAAACAGACCATAAGGAAACTAAAAATAGTTTTCTTAAAATGTACACCTTTCACTGGTGTAAATCAAAGGTTGCTTTCTGTTTGAGAATCTTTAATCACCCAGAATTTTGAAGTACTTTTTTTCTTTTTCTACCAGTAAATCCTTTGGGT
Organism: Protopterus annectens; assembly: GCF_019279795.1. NCBI lineage: Eukaryota > Metazoa > Chordata > Ceratodontiformes > Protopteridae > Protopterus > Protopterus annectens. Next base: position 477,853,259 of record NC_056735.1, read on the forward strand.
AATGACATGACTGTTTTCAAGACTTTATCCTATTATTGGGATTTTGTCTTTCTTCTGAAGTCAGTCCAACGACAGTCATTGTGTTTTTGTAACCTTGATATTTTTCCAAATGTTATGCCTCTTCAAGTAGCCAAGATGGTATAATTCAATGGTTTTCTCTCTCAACATACAGTTCCCTGGACACTGAATGCTCTACTCTGATGACAGGAAATCTCCCTTTTGTAAGTGCTGCAGCCATTGCAGCTCTTCCCTGTTACATTCCATGGAATTAGTACACATGTCCCTTGTCTGACATAGCCTGTCATGAAGGTATCCCCAGCTAGTACGATTGCTGCAAACAGCATAAAATAGCACATTGCTTCCCATGATAAGCAGTCAATACATTATACCATCAAAATATACTACTGAGGATATCTCTGTGTATATATGTATTCTTGTGCAGCTCCACGGAAGTCAAGATTTATAAAGCATGATAATAACCTCAAAGTTTTCAACATCCTTGCAACTATCAGCAAGATCTCTTACCATATCTTAGCCAACTAAAGAACCTTATGATTAAAGCTAAAAATATAGAAATGACATTCTTTAATCATGTGTCCTGGGCTGCATATGTGACTCTGCACATGTTTCGTGCTTGACAATATTTCTTCAGAGATTTGCGGCGAGTCAGAAGTATCAGTTCACATTAATCAGTTTTCAGATATCCATTTCTAGAGTACCTGTCAGATTGCACTTCTCAGATACTGAGTTACTTCCTAACTATAGGAACAAGTGGGCAGCAAGTGTGAGGATTATACTCCAATCACAGTGGGATCTTGCTGGCATTTTTTTATGCACTGCCCACACTGCTTCCTAGAAAGATATACTCACAAAATGTAAACCAGTTAGAAATGACTATTTACCTTGGCTTTGCACCTGTGGTGCTTCTGTAAACAAAAATTTAACTGGCCATGATGTTGTCCCATGTACTGCAGACACCACTGCAAAAGCTGACACAACAGGCATTTATTCATACAGTGCCAGCTCTACAATCTACAATAAAATGTCTTTCTTCTACACGCTATTTAGCACATATCTGTCATACATTCACTGTCTGAGACGGAGCTGCTTCTATCCCAGTGAGTGTCAATACAGGTTTGTACATTAAGGCAATAAGCAGTATTAAAGATGCACCCTGTTAATTCTGAGTCTTATTTTGACAACCTTCACATTAAATCATTTGAAAAACCAAAACACCTATCTTACAGCTAATACATATCTTACAAGGGTCTTCCTAAATTTACAACAATAAATAAATAAACAAATAAATAATAAGTATGCTCAGAAGTGGAAGCCATGAAAATAATTATCCCAGAAATAATCAATGACATGGGGCAGACACTAAACCCATGTTTGATTTAGTCAAGGGCAGGTCAAGCCTACTCAGCCTGGTGGAATTCTTTTCAAAGGTCCTCAAAGCAATGGACAAGGCCAAACTGATTCACATTACCTACCTTGACTTGGTCAAGGCATTTGACACAATATCCAGTTCAGGCATTGTTGACAAATTCAACAGGTTAGGTATAAACCCTTATGTCACACAGCAAATAACCTGGTGGCTCACAGACAGAACCCTTAGTAATTATCCTATTGTTAACACACGCCTATTAGTTGACCCACTAGTTATTGACTTGGGAATACACAGACCGTGAGCCAGCCTTTGATCATTGTGCATTTTGGAGAAGAAGTCATTCTGTGCTGTGAAACTTAAAAACAAAGGTATGCCATCTAGGTTTAAGGAGGTCATTGTTCCACTGTATTCGGCATTCATCAGATCCAACACTGAGTGCAATGCCTCCTTTGGTATGTTCCTAACCAGGCACATACAACAATTGGAATATCCACAGAGGATCCTCATTAAAAGAATAAAGGGCATAAATAATATGTCCTATGCAGACCACCTCAAAGCTCTATCCCTGTATTCTGTTTCCTACATATTGTTGAGCGAAGATCTATTTCAGGCATACAAGGCATTGTCAGACCCCACTCTGATGCATATCTACAATACAAGCAGCACCAGAGTTACCACTTCTAAAGACTTAAACATTGCCTGTGATATAAATATGACCTGCTGGAGAGACTCACCCTTCTCTGGAACAGGCTTGCCATCCATGTGAAGCAGAGTTCCTCCCTAACCAAACTGAACTGCAACTTGGACAATTGGATGGGGAACAGGAAATTCTCCCCTGGTTTAATGCCTGTATCTCCAATGGACACAGCAGCCTGTAAATGGTTCATCTCCCAGACCTCTGATTTTAAATGTTTCATCACCCAAGAATCTGCTTATGAGAGTCCTATGATAGGTAGTACATCAGAATCCTTAGGCATTTTAAATTAGGGTAAAGTGAGAAATATCTGCCAGAGACAAGTAGTGAATGTAGATAAGCTCTTGTAAGGTGCATTCCATCAACCAAAGAAATATCAGCATGTGGGAAGTCCCAAAGTGTGACTGTACCTCATCTTAAACATTACTAGACTGCCTAGATATGTCAGTTTGATCTACACAGGAATGTCCTAAGTTTTATCTACAGCCTCAAATGTGGAGGAAAAACAAGCACAGGACTCTTTGCCTGAGAAACTCTGCAACTGCTGAAGAACACACAGGAAGAAGTAAACAACAGGGAGCCTATTGTAAACATTTTAGTATCTTGCTTTGGCAAATTATCAAATGCAGCACAATCAAAAACAATGAAAGGTGGTGGAAAAGGAAGGAAGAACATGAGAGTGATTAAGTCCAGAAGAAAGTGTTTCAAGTCCTCTTCCAAATTTATCAGTAAAAGGTGAGCTAAATCTTAGAAGCTGTAACCCATTCGGAGCTGGATATCCTCATAGCCCAGCTACCACTATCACCACTGTTGACATATACAAAATGGTCAGAGGTGATATTCAGCTTTGAAGGAATGGAATCTATCATTGATCTATCCTCCTACATGACAGAAGCCAACCAGTTCAGAATTTGGGGGCCATTCCATGGTCAGCAGGAAGGAGCTTGCCTCTAAACATTACACTGGAGCACTGAAGATGTCTGCTCTTCTGTTTGTGAGGTTCACACAAGCTGCAGTTCTAAAGAGGTTATATTACAATTAAAATATAAGAAGTTTTACTGTCAGCATGAATAGTAGATTATCAACAACTGCTAATTGATACCATTGCCTTAAGCTCTAATGTGACCCACTCAACCCATTCTCCCTTTCACATTACATTAATAATTTTTAATCTCACTTGTATTATAATCACATTGCCCACCTATGGCACTCACACTTCCTACTGTAATCATACCAAGGAAACAATTACAAAAAAGTTACGGTACAATAGCTGGCAGTCTTGGGATGGTTCCAGCATGAGATGTAGAATGACTTCAACCATTTAAGAAATTTAAAAGTCAAATAGTCTTGAGTAAATGAAATATATATCAATTTAGTGTAACTGATCAAACAATGTTGTAGGGGTGGGAACAAACCTGAATATCTGGAATAAACTCCCAAAGACACTAGGAGAGCAAACAAACAGTGAACACACATCAGGCATAAACACAGAACAAGAAAGAAGCTGCCTAAAAACAGAGCCTCTGGAGTTTTTTTAATGTAACTAAAAATTACTTTTTAATAAGTCACATATTTCATCTTGGCCATTCAGTTTCTTAACAGTTAACATACTCAGGACCAATCCAAACAGAACATTCTTCTTAAACATTTACTTTAAACAGGAAGCTCAAGGATTCTGTAATTAAATTCTGGTGTGATAATTACTAGCAGAGTCTGTCTTTGTGTGTGTGTGTGTGTGTGTGTGTGTGTGTGTGTGTGTGTGTGTGTGTTTGTTTGTTTGGGGTGTGTGTATGTACACATACACATATACACATGCATGATATATATATATATATATATATATATATATATATATATATATATATATATATATATACACAAGAACATTATTGCCATCAGGTCTCTCAAATGAATTGCCAAATAATATTTCTCTATATGTCTTACTACAGCAACAAAAAAAAAAGAAAAAAAAAGAGAGACAGAGAGAGAGAGAGAGACATCCATTCTTAATAGTCTGAATAACAAAAGTTTTACAGCTAACATTCTTTGTTCGTAATATCATGCAAACTGGTTGTCCTTTTTTATTGACTACATTTGTATTATTCATTCCTCTATTTAGGATTTCACTGAAAATTACACACTCGTTGGTTTAATAAGAAAGCAATCAAATCAGGAGGTAAGAGAAAATACAGAGCCTAAAGTCCATTTTCTGGGTTCTTTGGCCTGACAGTAGTGGTATGTGTGCTAATCTCTCAAAGTGTCATTTAATTAGTCAAACTCAGTTTGGACTGTATTGCTGTCTAAAGTGGTTGGCATGTGCTCCACAAACAATATGAAAAGTTTCTGTCCATGACCAATGTCATTTTTACTGTGGTTGTTGGGGGGGGGGGGGGCAGTTATGTAGACAAATATTTCAGATAAAATGTCCAGACTTTGGAAGCTGATACAGCTTGTCATTACTTGAACAACTTTTGGGAATTTCACCAAGGGCCAACATGTTGTTTTAAAAGAGGCTGCTTAAAGAACAGGGGGAAATGCTCCTTGGTAGAGTAAAAAAAAAAAAAAAAAAAAAACTGGTATCACCCTTGCACTCAGAAGGAAAACCAGATGGCTGTCTGCATAGCTCTTAAGCTCTCAATGAATTGAAAACAAATTGGAAAATAATCAGGGATACTTTTAAAATATTAGGATTAACCTGAGGCAGTTACGCGGTGGGTAGAGGCAGAGGTGGCCACGGTGGTTCAGCAGTTAGCGTTGCCACCTCACAGCAAGAGGTTCTCCAGTTCGATTCTTGGCTGGGGTGCCTTCTGTGTGGAGTCTGCATGTCCTCCCTGTGGTCATGTGGGTTTCCTCTGGGTGCTCCGGTTTCCTCCCACATCCCAAAGACATGCTGTAGGTGGATTGGACACTCTAAATTGGCCCTAGGTGTGAGTGCGTGCATGTGTGTGCCTTCTGTGGAAGGTTGGGCGCCGGGCAGGCAACTCGACACTGTAAAACTCCACTGTCAATCATGAGCGGACAGGTGATCCGCTGTGGCAACCCCTAAATGGGAAAAGCCGAAATAAGAAGATTGATATAATAACAGAATGTGATGTAATACACTTTTTCTAAAGTAAGTGAAGTCTATAACTCTAATAATTGTCATTATTTACTAAGTGTCATGGACAGGAGCACTCAATGTAAAGCATAGAACTCAGCTGTCATTGATTTTTGCCTGATATTTTTGGTCAGCTCCTTGGAAAACATGTTGTTTTCTAACAAATTACTGAAGACCACAATCACTAGATAATGAGGTGCATTTGAGTTTCTGACTTTATATTCTTCAGAAATGTAAACGCTATTATTCCTACAAGTTTCTAAGTGCATATTTTAAATTTGACCTTGATGTTAAGCATTTGTGCTTTATTATTTTTTTGGCTTCGACTAAATTACAATTTGCTGACACTTCTGTGAAATAGCACTAGCTTATTCAGTCATAGGTGACGCACTGGAATGTGTTGTTTCTAACACAGACTGCCAGGGTGCATGCACTATTAAATGATATTGTATACACTTTTTAGAGAATGCTGTAGTGTGTTTCAGTTTGTGAATATTTAAACAATATATAGTAGAAGTAATCACATAATATAGCAGGTCACCAAAACATGAAGTGCTTTACATAACCAAATGTTGTACAGGAAGCTGTAAACCTAAGTCATATTGCACAGTAAATAACTTTATCCATTCACTAAGTTCCATAAAATAACTGTCATCTCAAATAGCAACTTATGGTTCACTAGATGTCGTTTTAAGAGGTCAGTTGGCACATATATGTTTTGATGCAATAGTTTACAGTCTGGATGAATCAATCAGATGTCTAGGAGGTCTGATAATTTTGCTGGGAAAAATGTATTTACTGTGTAACTAGCTGTAACATGTAGTTTCTTGTTTAGCAACGCATTAATGAAAATCAGCTGCAACTTCAGATTAAAAGCACTACCGACACATTTTCTCAAAGCTTTCAATTTGTTGGATGCTTAAAGTTCAATTGGGTCTGACGCCTTTTTTAACTGATCAGATATATCCACACATACTTATGTCACTTAATTAAGATCACCACTTAAAACCTTAAATAATCTGGGAAACTTGGTTTTAAGTTAAAAGAAAATGTGACAAAATAAAGTATAAAATGAAGGGTGACATGAGTGTAGTTATTTTTGCCATGCAGCACTTTATAAAGGTGAATGAATAAATCAACCATAAAAATCAAGGATATAAAACATACGTCTGAAATAGGGGAAAACACATATGTTTTATTTTTATACACATTTCACTTGTATATAGCACAGAGTGGAAAATAATAACTGTATGACAGCCTGTGTTTATATTTTTGAACTTTAAATGTCTTACTATGACACCAAACTGGTGACTACAATTCGGGTCCTATCTTTGACTACTGTCTTTATCCAGCCATCTGCATCTTGTCCCATTTTATATATACACAGAGTGCTTTGCTTGCTAAATGCTGCCTCCTTCAGAGTGGGAAGGTTACCCAGACTGGAAACATAATGGAGAGTGTATTAGACCAAACCTATTTACTGTCTCCATGATTTTATCTCAAAATGATGTTCTGCTTTTAATTTAATTGATGATTTTATAACAAATCAGTAAGAACTAGTAAATACTGTGCATTCTTATTTTTCATACCACCAAGCATTATCTTAAACCAGTTGCTTTCTAAATGCAAAAATGCAATTAGTTAAAAAAGTCAAATTTTCAGCATCTGTCCCCCCTTCTTGACTTTGACCCCAATTATGACATAAGCTCCAGACTTCCATGAAATTGGTGGCATCAACCCAGAGTTCTTTTTGCACCATTTAATATTTCATATTGGTAAAAGGTCCTTGCACAATACAGGAAGCCACCAGAAGTGGTTGGGGAAGCATATAGCATTCCTCTCGTTTTAATGAATTACAAACTTCTCCTAACACCCAATGTGTCTACCAAATAAACTTCTAGACAAGTATACATTAGGTTTTAAAAGTAGCTTTTAACTGCTGCCAGTGATTGAAGAGAAGAGACAACAATGGAAGTTTTCTATTTGCTCTTGATTTTACATGGTGTTGGAAAACCTATATTTGCTACTTTAACTGTCCTTTTCCCAACAATTGTATAACACACTAAATAATATGTAAAACATTTATTCGCTACTCACATGCAATTATTTCTAAATAGTTACTGTATTACTTTCGGCATCAGGAGGTAGACTGCACATTCCCATCAGCTGATGATTTTTTTGAAAGACTGACTGATCAGAAGCAGGGCATTATGAATCTTCATTTAAAGTTTTAGCGAAAAAAAAGAACCAAACTTATTTTCTCCAATTTTACTGATGTATTAAAAAAAAGAAAAGAGAACACTGCTAATGATGTTCATCTGCAGCATTTTAGTTGCACTATCCACAGTTTCTGCTACAGGAACTGTTAGCAATTATCAGCTCACCTTCTGTATTTAATACCATTTTAGAGACTTTAGTTTAAATAGGTATCGTTAAAGGGCAGATAATACTTTTTAGGTGAGAACTATGTCCAAATGGAAGGACAACAAATTTAAGCCACTGGTTTAAGTTACCAAATGTAAAACAAAAAAAAAATACTTTATGACATTTATCCGTTTACTCTCCAGACTTGATACACACATATGCACTGCCTCACAATCTCAGAAAGAAGCAAAGAAGAGATTCAAGGAGAAAGTATATTAATGCATCAAACAAGGTACTCTGTCAGCTCTACAATTTTGGCACCTTCTATCAATCCCTGCTTAAGAAAACAAATTACCTCAAGGTCACTAACACTGCTGTTCCTCGATGCTCACTCACTCACTCCTTGAATTGCAGTAGTTAATTTGAATTCTGGAACATGATCTTGAACTCTGCATTTTCTGTACTACTACAGAGTAGACTGAAAAAAATAAATGTATACAAATCTTTTTTTCAACTAAACCCTACAACTGGTCACCAAATGTGCCTTCAACTGCAAGTGAGATGCAGTTGGAGGAGCAATTGAGGATCATCATATAGATCACCTGACTGTAACCTCCAACTGTATCTCTGGTGCATCACACAAACAGTAAAAAAAGAATGCTGGTATACTGAAATGGAAAAATGTACTATTCTTGCGGTACATTTTCTGATTTCAACAATGAACGATGCAGTGGATATCTTTCTTTTTAAGACACGGATGCACAATAACTTTAAAAATGGGGCATATTAAATCTGCCACTGATTACAAATTGGTACATAGCACTGCAGTGCAAATCAGCTCATCAATGCAGAGCGATTTGCACTGCAAGTGTTATTGAATATAAATACAGCCACAAATGGAAAATGATATTTCAGATGTGCTGTCTTTGTCACTTTTGTTTAGACAAACTATGTTCAGTATATTGTTGTTATCACTAATTTTGCTTATTTGTAAGTCAGAACATTTTAGCATATTTACATACACCTGGTAATCTGTTTTTACATGGTGTCAGTATCACTTTATTTTTCCATTTTACTATAGATATATTGATTACTCAAGCAATTAGTATGTACTGCAATATGATACCAAACATGCAATTATATTAATATAATCAGCTCTACTTTTGGGAGGGGCTATATAATGCTGTAAGCTGATTTCTAGGGTTTCTACATTGAAATTGTAGCTATTTAATGCACATATGAGTTGGTCTCTTTACTTCATTATCCTGCCTCACAAATAACCTAATTTATCCACCCATTGTACTAGTTTTATTATTTACTAGTGTTGCATGTTCTTCTACAGATTTCACACAGAAGGGAACTCAGCTAGGAAATAGATAACAGAACTATGATCTGTGATGCAGATATTCTAATCAATGCAGCACTGTGCTGCCTCTCATTAGCAAATGCTCTGGGGCTTAATATATTAACATTATCTTTAATCTGTATTTACAGCATGAGTAAATATATTGTATTTAATCTGGAAATGAAAGCTGACCTCAATAACTTTCATTACTTTTGCCCTTCTTAAAAGATACCTTAATCCCTAAACAGGAGGTATTTGGTTTACATCTTGCATCCTCATTTCTCACCCTCACTATCCACCAGTGAAAATGTTTATCTTTTCTTGAATTTTAGTTTAATAACACTGCAAGCTTGCAATAATTTTGGTCAGAAGGAACAGCCAGCAAACTAGCAACATTTCATATTTCTGAATGCAATTTATATTAAAAACACATTCAAAATACCTGCTATTTATTTCACTTCTACACATACCATGTCTTTAAGCCTCTCACATACTACATTACTTCAGGAAGAACTTTTTCTTTGGTTTAAGAAATGTGCAGAATCCTAAACAGCATTTATTTGTATTTCATCTATTGTAGAAAATTCATCATTACTAGATTCCTCTAATAACTGCACTTATAGATCCAGCCTTGTTTCCTGACTGCACAACTAGTGTGAGATGTTCACTGAATATATGAATAGATCTACAAGTCATAAAGTTAAATCTTAAACTGACAGTTTTAAAGATATTCCATCAAAGTGGCTGCTGCCCTGGCAGAATCTACTCTGTGTTTGATAGTCACTTGTGGTATTTTACATAGTAAAAGGCAGCACCACTTTGACAAGATTTGGTTAGTCACAAGGAGCATTTAGTTGCTCTGCATAATGTAGATAAAGTATATAACAGCCAGAATTATGCCTTTGGTCCTCTTCTGAAATGCCTATGGACATTCACAGCATGCAGCAATATTTCTTTCTTGTTTTCCTGTTTTAGAAAAAATGTACATAGTTGAACAGTGTGATTAAGAGAAACTGCAGAGATAATCCTAGAAATGAAAGAAGCATTATTTTTGATAGTTACCCTACCCTACAAAAAACTGTGCAAGATGATTTAAGCACTGAAGCTTGAAGTTCTGACATTCTCCTAGCAATGCATCTCCCACAAAGAAATGTTCAGGTTAATAAGATGACTGGTTTCAGTACTGGTAGGGTCAGCCATTCAATCATAAAGCTCATATCCAAGACAGGAAATATAGGATGCAGAAGTAGCTATAAATATAGAATACCTTTCAAAATTAAATTTGCAGCTGGGTATGAAGGGTAAATGAGGAATAGTGTGAATGCAAGCTGACAGTGCATATAGGTGAACTTTAATTGAAAAATCAGAGTGACATATCGTAAAATGACTGAGTGACAATTTGAATGATTAATTTCTCTTTTGTTAACTGTAGGGAGAAGCAGACTAGTTAACTATGTTACATGCGCTACATATTGCTATTAATTCTGGCACATACAGTTACATAGCATGAAGATCATTTTCATACTGATGATGAATATCATACAGATTATTCAAATGATCTAGCAAAATAAGCAACATACCTGAGTTTGAATGTATAGGCTGCAAAAATATTCAGGATAGACATTTTATCCACCTAGCTAAGTAAGCCTTAACCCTTACTGCAGAAGGCTTTCCAGCCTCCTTTGATATGTGAATCACATCTGAGAAAGAATAAAGAAATTAACCAGTGCATCAGGTCCCAGTCGGTTGAGGTGTTCCTACCTCACCTCCCCCTGAAAGGCTTGTAAAAGCATAAGTATGGAAGACTTTCCCCATCATGGAACTTGTTTTAATAAGGTCAATATCCACTTAAATACCTTGCCACTTGTAAACCTAACAAACTGGGTCCAAAAGAGCACTGGTGAATGTCCCCATAACTCCTGCTTGTAACTCTGGTTATGCTGATAAGCATTAGGTTGGAAGGGTTAGACTTTCCTGTGGCCTTCTTTCTTCCCCAATTAAGGTAAAAACAGCATGCTTTCTACTGTTCAAAAAGTGCATTTCTCAATAAACTAAGTGAAACAAGCATGCTACAAAAGGGAATTGGAAAACGGGCTCTCTGCATTGTAAGCTGAGAAGCAGGCAGGGAATTGTGTAGTTTTTAACAGTAGGGCCTAGGAACAGAGTATTGGGCATATAAAAAGAAACAAAAAATAGTGCTTGTAACTCATACCTGCACATGCTGCCTCTAGGCATCTGCTTTACCGATTTAGCCCTGCTCCACTTGCTTCGCTTGCTCCGCATCTCACCCTGCCCCCATATCCCACCCGCCCCCAGTAGTACTACGTTTATAGTACCACTGGCAAGCCCCCTTAATTAGCTAACTAACTACACATGTTCCTAGAACCCAGCAAACTCCTAGCACAATAATACACCCTCTATCCACCCCACTATCCATATTAACCCACCCACAGCTATTCTGTTCTCTCTAATCTTTTATCTACCACATACACTCAACACAGACCATACCCTAGTAATTTACTATGACTACAGCTAAGACACTAATGCTGCTACCCTTAGCACACCTGCTATTCATTCCTTATCACCTAAGCTCCTATGAATATATACAGCATCTTGAAATCCAATACCCAAACTCTCAAAAAGACACCAACCTAGCATTTAATAAGTTTAACCATTGCATAACCACCCCCTCTCCTAATTCCTCGCCCCCCAGTTACATCACCCGACTAAATACCGCTACATTAGCTTAAAAAACAAAAGCTATGAAAAAATCATAAACACATTTTTAAGACTAATAAGCAACATAAAATTTAATCTTATGAAAAATGGAGACATCCACCCCAACCCTGGCCCATCCACAACAGTAGACCCAAGCACACCATCTAACAACCAAACGTGTACTACCCAGATTGATAAACTTCCAAACTCATTTCTGATCTGTCATCTCAACATCACAAGCCTAAATAACAAGATCCATAGCCTACATGGACTCTTAGCTGCTCACTCCCCTGATATCTTCTGCCTCACAGAAACATGGCTAAAACCAATAACCAAAGATAACGAAATAACCCCCACCCCCCCACAGTACAACATCCTTAGACTAGACCAGATCTCCAGGAAAGGTGGCGGCGTAGCTGTACTATACAAGTCTACCCTAACAATAACAATTGGCACCCAACAGCCACCCCAGTTTGGCAATGCAGAAATTCTCTTCACCAAACTAATAATAAACAAAAATAAATGCAGATACATTGTGTGCATTTATATTCCACCTGGCAAGAATGACAATACTCTAAAAAATATCTTACATTGGCTAACTTCTAACTATTCCTAGGAAACCATTGTCTTGAGGGACTTTAACATTGATTGGAACACCTGTTCCTCTGAAACTCCCTCCACCTATTTAAACCTCCACGGGTTTACTCAGATCATTGCCACCCCCACCAGATTTAGCAAAAATAGAGTCAAAGATAGTATCCTCGATTGTATACTTATTAATAGCCGCCCCCAAAAGTACAAGTCAGGTACATTACCCAATGATCTAAATGATCACTGCCTTACCTATATTATTAGGCTCAAAGCCGACATTCCCAACCAGCCCACCTACAAAACTATAAAAAATGTTAGGAACTTTTACCTTGACAACTTCCAAAAAGAACTCAAAGCATGTAATTGGAATGTCTTGAAACAACTCCCATTACAAGAAGCAGTTGAGTACTTCAATACCAAATTTCTGACTATCCTTAACCACCATGCTCCTACCTGTACCATCTGTGTAAAAGCCACGGTTGCACCGTGGCTATATAAAGAAACAAAAAACAAAATTAAACTAAGAAACAACGCCTGGACCAGGTGGCAATTTATCAAAGCCCCTATGGACCAAGTAAGATACCGGCAGCTAAGGAACCAGACCAAAAAAAATCTATCATTCTAGACAAAAATCACTACACCCTCCTACAACAAAAATATCAGCTAAAACCTCAAAAGTTCTGGGCTGGTATTAACAATCTTCTCCACCCAGGCCATTCTGCCTCTCCTACTCCATCAGCTGCCCTTGATAAATCCCCTGTTGAAATTGCAAACAGCTTCAACTCCTTCTTTATGGAAATTATCCAGTCTCTAGCTACCCATCTCACTCCATCAGACATAAACACCAGCTCTGATACATCTATCCCTGATCCACCCAGTACCCAACCCACCTTTACCTTTCAAACCATACCTACCAATCTGATTTGGACCTTACTCAAAAAGCTAAAACCTACTACACTAGTTGCCAACCACCTCCCAGCTGAATATCTTCAAAAAGCAGCTGATGCCATAGCATTTCCCATTTCTATTCTGATCAACAGATACATCTCAAAGGATCCATCCTGGCAATATGGAAAATATCACATTATACCTCTCCATAAAGGAGGAAGTTCCACAGAATTATCTAACTTTAGACCTATAGCCATTCTTTCACCACTAGCTAAAATCATGGAAAGATGCATACACAAACAAATCATGCACTTTCTTATTCAAAACGGAAAGCTCGCTGACTCTCAGCATGGCCTTAGGCCATTCCACAGTACCACCACGGCTCTTCTATCTTTCTCTAATGTTATCAATCTTCATTGTAACAACAACAAACTATCTTCAGCACTCTTCCTAGATCTCTCAAAAGCTTTCGATATGGTCAACCATCAGCTACTGCTCAATACCCTACAAACCATCAGTTTAGACCAACACTCAATACAATGGTTTCACTCCTACCTAAACGGTAGACAGCAGGCTGTCTTATGGAACAGCAAGCTGTCATCCCAACTTCCTCTAACCCTAGGTGGCCCACAAGGGTCCATACTAGGTCCCCTTCTTTTCTCTATCTTTATCAATGATCTGTACACCACCATCCCAGAAGCTACCTGCATCCAATATGTAGATGACTCAACGCTAATATGCTCCACCTCCTCTCCTACACAACTTCTAACCCTCACCCCGACCACTTTCAGCATGGTAGAAACATGGCTAGCTAATCTCTACCTGCTTCTAAATCCTAACAAAACCAAGCTACTACTTTTCTCCCATAACCATAGAATTCCTCCTCCTTCCTTCAACATCAAATCTAGCAATGACACCATTATCTCCCCTGATGACCATACAAAGCTTCTAGGTGTAATAATAGACACCAACCTTAAATTTGATAAACATGTCAATCACAATATTAAGTCCGTCAACAAAAAACTTGGCTCCCTGTACAGAGCCAAACCTTTCCTCACCCCCCCCCCCCCACAGCTAGGGTAGCTATTGCAAGATAACACCTCCTCTCTACCATTATGTATGCCTCCACTGTACTCACCAACCTATCCAAAACCAATCTCAACAAATTATCAGGATGTTACAATCATATAGCCAGATTCGCTACAGGCATGGCTTTTAGGACCCACCATTGCCAGAACCTCAAAGCACTGGGATGGCTAGAGTATCCTACCCTTCTACAGTTCAACCAGCTTATAGTAGCGCATAAAATACTCCATCAACCTGATAACACCCCGTCCTCAAAAATATTCTCACCCCTCATAGTGTCCCCAGGCCATTACGCTCAGCTGATAAACTAATGATACTGACCCAAAAATCCAACAACTCTGCAGGCGATGCTATATTTGCCAACTCAACTGGTAAAATCTGGAATCTACTCCCTACTACCATTACTAAGGAAACCTCACTACCCTTATTTAAAAGAGAACTCACAAAATACCTCACATCTCATTGGCTGTGCTCTTGTTCTAAACCTAACAACTTCACTAATACATGTCTTGCTACCCAACCTGCTGTTTAGCCAAGTATCTATGCCTCATAGCATTTGAATGTTTAAGCATTGTGAATTATGAGATCTGATTTTATTCTATGTTCACATTTTCTGATACGTCTTTGCCAATCAGATGTAAGTCTGCACATTGTGTATATTGATATCTGCCTGTATTCTTTGTCTATATTTTTCTAAACATGTCTGCCTGAGTTTATCAGTCAGTGATGTATGTACTTGTCTCTTTTTTGGTATGTGGAGCTTTTCTCCCCGGGCCTCCGCTGAAAATGGACATATATCCAGTCGGACTATCCCGGTCAACAAATGTAAAATAAAAAGAAAAAAGAAAATAAGTTACAGATTACTATTAACTACAAACCCTCTAGGCATAAAAGTTCAGTTTTCTTGGTCACTAAAGGGTACCACAATTAGGTATCAAAACATCTGTCAGTGTTTCTGCATTACTTCCAAAGGAAACCTTTTTCTCTAAAATGCTTTCATCACATGGACTAAACAGTGCCAAGAAAGTACAACTGTGTCAGGTTCTCACTCTAAACACAGATCTTAAAGGAAAGCTCACTGTAGTAGCAAATCATAGCATCTGGGTTACCTCACGAGTAAAGCTGCATTGCTTGCGACATACTATCTAACTGCAAAGGTCAATACTGTCTTTGTCTGGGTATAAGAATGCATGGTACTGCAAGAGTCCATATCAGTTGTACTGGTAAGGGCCTAACTCAGTTCTTTGAGGCAGGAAATCTCTGCAAGGAAATGTACTACTCATAGACAAATTATTTAACATATTTGCCTTAGCACTAGCTATGCTAACAACAGCTATGAGCCACATTATTACAAAGAAATAATGAGGTATTGTCTATAATAAGAAAAAGAATGGATTAATCAAGAAAATACAAAAATTGAATGATAGGAGGGGTAGTTTTACTTCTACAATTACTTCTCTTCAAAGGTCTCATTATGGTGAGTGTCTCTTACAACTTTACTGTACAACTTTAAGGAGTACTGAGAATGGAAGTATGCTGGAACACAGCCTCAGCAGTAGTTGCTGTGTTGTAGGTAGATCTAATGGACAGTTCAGAGTCATGCATGGAAGATGATCAAGCATCCTGTGTGCAATTCCACCCATGACAGCTTCCTCTACCTGGAGTTTCACAAACAGTACCACAGTCCTGTTGAGCTATAGGTGTAATGTGTGACCATGAGCAATATATGTTACCAGATGTGCCAACTTCATGACTATCACAACCTCAAGGATGTCATCTGATGTTACAGTGGAAGTGCTGTCACTGTGTGGCCATGACCTTGGCCATTATGTCCATGATAGCTACCATCTGGGTGGCAGTAGTGGATCAGCAGTGTGGACCATGCCCGTAACATGGTATCTAAGCATGGGAGCACCTGTCTTGCACAGTATGTGATAGAGTCTGTCAAAAATGTCACACATACTGTACATGCACACTGTGAAATACCTGCATCACCTATGCAAAGACTGACATGATATTAGCCTGTGCCTCCACAATGTCCATGCAAGTTTGTTGCGTTACACCCATCAACATAGCTGTTTTGGAGGAGGGCAGTAGTCATGCCATCAACATGCACCAGTACACACATTATGTAGTTATCCCCCTGCTCTATGGGGCTTGTGACAGACACTGATGGCTAGGTCACAAAGGGGATGCCCTGACTCTGTGTGTGCCTGCAACAACCTTTTCTCCCTGTGGTGTGCATCTCTTGGTTGGTGTCCTCAGACACACCATCTGTGCCCATGGTCTAGGTTCAGGATCTTAAGTGCATGCCCCTGTGTCCAGCAATCACTACACTCCCTGGCAGTTCCAGGTTTTCACCACCACCATTATGACAGCTAGACCACTCTCCAGTATTAGGCAGCAGAAGTTCTACATTCAGACAGCCAGATAGAAAATTACCCATGAGAACACCAAAGCAGAGGACTAATATACATATAACCCATCATCTCTAGTTTACTCTCAGTACAGACTTAGTAGGACAATGAATACTGGCAATAATATATAATAAACCTTACTTTGTGCAGGTGTCCTTGGAGGTTGTATCACTTATGTTCCTAAAGCACATAAAGTACACAATGTCAGTGAGTTGTTCAGTAATAAAGGGAGCAATCAAAACAATTCAGGGCTTGATACAGTAGGAGCAATACACACCTGGGGTATCTCTGATAGATACTCTAAGGGTGTACTGCAGCATGGTGATTCTGTTCCCTCTCTCAAAGAGGTCTGAAACTATTCCATTTCTGTAAAAGGTGGCTCCATGGATGGTTAACTCCCATTGTCATACCCTCCCATGTAAGGTAGACAGCACATTTTTCTAAATCAGAGATAATATCAGTGACCCTACATCTGACATGCTCATAGCTGCAATCCTGGCCACTGACTGCATGGATGTTTATGACAAGATCCTACCAATAGGGCTGCTCAGAAGTCTCCTGCCAGAATAGCCATTAGTCAAGGAGACAAACGGCCTGCAACAACAATTCATTCTCTGCAAGAGACAACTTGGTCTGCCTAGACTCTCCCTTGCTAGGCATACTTCTGTGTGGAAAAATAATACACATTGTGAGTATGCTAATACGGGCTGCTTGTTCAGCTACTCCACCTATAGGGCAGTATGTTTCCAGTATACTTAATAACAGAGATAAGCATGTGCTGTACCACCATTCATAGGTTTGTAGATTCAAAGATTCATACATAAGTACTAGCCTAGCTGCACTTGTGGGCCATTTTAAGCCAAGCCTGTTCCCCTTTTTGTGCTTGAAATAACCTATCCCCTTTGGTTATTGATTGGCCTTATGCATCCTATGGTTGATAATTATATATTACCCCTAATGAGAATAAATGGGAACATGCCATAGATAACTTGAGGAGACCCACACATGGGATACAGCATTTAATACCTGCCTCTGTCTATTAGTAGTACAGGGGCAGTCCTGGGGTAAATTTTCTGTTTCCCATTCATAGATCTAAGCTGCACTTGAAAATGGACAGGGAAAAACTTTGTTTTATGTGGATTGGGAGTCTGTTCCACAGCAGTAGCATCCTCTAAGAAATACACCTGTCCCTCCAAACCATTCTGTTGATGTTGCAGAATAGGTTTAGATCCCTAGATCAAATATTTCTGATGCCATTTGACATGCTGATGTGCAGTAAATCCATCAGTATTTGGTCAGAAGATGCCATGTATGCCAAGCACAGGTCAGCTATTAGCAGTCTGTAGGAGACTAAGCTTTGATTCGGTCCATGTAGGGCATGCTGTTTAGGCCTTTTACTAAGGTAGATCTGTGGGTGTTCCTGTTTTTACATGTGTTTGGACAGAAACATGCCAAACGGGGCATTATACTCAATGACTGGTCTAATGAGAGAGGGTGTATTTGTCAATAAGGTAGTTCCCTGGGGTAGATGATTTATCAAAGGATACAATAATGCATCTTTTGGCATTTAGTTTCAGACCATTATTTTGACACCAGTTATTTATTTAAGACTAACCTCCCTGTAGGATGGCTAAGTCATATGGGGATTATTTGACTGCTCCTAGCTTACAGTCATCTGCAAATTTAGTCAGCCAGAGCACTTTGGTATTGGTTTTTACTTCAGAAAAGCAGATGTCAGACAGAAGAGAAGTCCCAGAGCAGAACCCTAGAGGACTCCACTTGTGACTGGTCTTGCTGTGGATGTAACTTCCCCTATTTTCATTATCTGTGTCCTATCTTATAAGAGATTATTTCCAGTTTGTTTAGCTTTTTTACTATGCCTTTGCAGGGAATTGCATCAAAAGCTTTGGCCAGGTCGAGGTATGCGGTGTGGCTAAGTCTCATGGTGATACATTGACTGCTCCTAGCTTACAGTCATCTGCAAACTTAGTCAGCCAGAGCACTTTGATATTGGCTTTTACTTCAGAAAAGTAGATGTTATAAGGAATTATTCTCAGTTTATTTAGCTTTTCTACTATGCCTTTGTAAGGAATTGCATCAAACGCTTTGGCCAGGTCGAGTATGCGGTGTGTACCTTTTTGCCTTCTTCCACAACGTTTGTGACTTTCCGAACAAATCCACCAAGTTGAGTAAGCATAACATGCCGATGATGAATTTAAACTGAGACGGGTCCAGTGTTTGGAGGTTCCTTATGTCCTAATTGCTTTATAACATGAGAAGTCTTTCCATAGCTTTGCATATAAGACGGTCAGACATGGGTCTGTAATTGCCTTGATGTGTGGAAACTTGTCCCTTATGCAGGGAATGACTATAGATGTTTTCTATTCATTTGGTACAAAACCTTTATTGAGGCTGAGCTTGAACAGTGTTGCTAGTGGTGTGGCTAAATCGTGCATCATGCTATTTCAGACACATCCAGGGATATTGTCAGAACCCATACAGTATTTTTAGCTTTTAATAGTACTTTTTTGGACTTGGTCTAGTGTGAGAGCTGGAGGTGAGACAATTTTAGGTATATCCTGAGGGATAGACAGAAAGGCGAGAGGGGTAAAGTTAGAGCAAAATTTATCAGCCAGTTGATTAGCTATATCTAAGTGACATTGTTCACAATCAGCTCACTGCATTGCTGTGTTGTGCCTTTGAGATTATGAACATGATTAAAAATGTCTTGTGATTGTCTTTGGTTTGCATAGCTATTTCAGACTAAAACTTGGCTTTGGTGGATTTATCAATATCCTGAGTTGTTTGTTTAACTTGCCTTTGGTGGATTTTATTAAGATCCTGAGTTGTTTGTTTATTTCAGTGACAAGGGTTCTAACATTCTGGGAAGTACTCTTCTTAGTTTTCGTCAAAATTCTTTTCCTTTTATTATAAAGCTTGTTAGTACTTTGTTTCTGGGGTTTGCCTGCACTTGATCCTATGGGGTACAGCTGCCTCTATGAAGCTGTTTATATGTTGATACAGTGTGGTAGTGTACATTTCTTCATATCAGTGGAGTTAATTGGGTTTGTTGGGTATTTGAAGCCTACAACATATCAGTTAGGACTAGGTAGCTTGTCTTCAAGAAATTTCTAACTTACATTGGGTGGAAGGGATCTCTGGTTTCAGTGTTATTTCAAAGGAGACTGCTTTATAGTCAGACCGAAGAAGTGATGAAGATAAGCAAGGGATGCCATTCCCCCACTAACAGGCAAACAAACATCACCACAAACAACTTCCCAACCACTCAAACACAAACAAACACACACACACACACACACACACACACACACACACACCTCTAAGTCGTGCAGTTAAGCATTTTGACATTTGCTCTCCCACCCCACCCCCCCACCCCAAAGTCACAGTACTACAGATTAAATATTCTGCAACATGTACCTTTGTATAGGTACACCACAGGCTAATACCCACTGTGGTCATATTCAACAGATACATAGCCCCATCAAGCATGATACCATGTAGGATGAAGATGTACTTTGATAACATGAGTGTTTCTGTGCATTTTATACACACGTTTGCCTCAGTGCAATATTTTACACAGGTATATATGTGTACAGTCATATCAACAGGCTGTGCTGGCTTGAGCTACATTTCACAATTGCTTTAGGGTGTGCATCCCATGAATTATTATTTTATTTATTTCCATTTGTTTATTGAAGTTCAACTAGGCAGACAAGCCGACTAGGCAGACAAGCTGCTTTTCAGCACAGGCCTGGGAAGAAATGCTCCACAAGAAATAATAACAGTTGCACATATACAATATACAGAACACTTGGGTAACATTAGCAGCATTACACACAAAACTGAGGATAAATAAACCAGATAATTACTAAATAAACAAGTATATTTTAAAGTAACATTGCAATGGATGCAGTTATGCAGTAGTGCATTAGGTCAGATACAATTATATGCATTTTGTCACAAGAATAGCAGAAGACAGAAAAATGCATATAGCATTTTGCAAAGCTCTTGGCTCATTTCCACAGAGCCTACAAACACCTGGTTTGTATAAAGTGCCATTCTATCACACAGAAAAGTACTTTAAATCGATTTTTGCCCTGTTACAAGACATTTAAAAGTACTACTGTTGTATTTTTGAATTATTTGCTGTACTTTTCTCCCCTTTATCATTGTAAAGTGCTATTGCTTTTCACGGACCTTGCTGCCGGTTTCTCTGCATAAAGTGTAGGTTGCTTGTTTGTCTGTTTGACTGTCCTGTTTGAATTCACTCCGGGCTAACTGTAGTGTTACATTAAGAAGACCTTGGACTGCTTTTCTAATGGCAGCAGAAGATGGTCTGGTCTGTCTGTTCTGGGAATCACACAGGAAAGTAATTCTAGGATTATCCATCTTGTGGCAGAAAGTGTTTACCTGGTCACTCCTTGAGTTAAAACATACTCCAGTGAGCTTAAACTTTGGTCATTTATTGGCCAGAGGGCATAGGAGTCAGTTTCAACCTTTTTTTCTGCTATATATTTGCAAGGCTCCATGCTCACATCCTCAGAGCTAATCAATGCTTTTCAAGTGTTTCAACTGCAACCAGAGCCATCCCTGCTAAGAATATTTTGTTGATTTACTGCTCTTATACTTTCTTTATCCTGTGATCACTTCTGTTTTTAAGTGTTTTTAAAGCATGTATTACATTTTGTGGCAAAACTTAATATTTCTCAGTGTATTGGCTTTTCTAGTTCTATTTGCCTCCAAAGTGCCTTGCAGAAGATTAAATTAGGCATGGAGTTAGTTGTCGGTAGTTGTTAGTTGTTTTATCTGCAACTGAGAGCTACTTTTGTGGTACTTTTACATTAAGAAATTCCAAGATCATTAATCTTGTGGCAGAAGGTATTTACCTGGTGTAAGTTGGAAAAAACTCAAAGGAGATCAAAGCATGGTCATTTATTGGCTAGACAGTATAGGAGTCAGTTTTCACGTGTTTTTTTTTCGGCTATAAATTACGTTAGTTTGCAAGGCTCTGTACTTACTTCCACAGAGCTCAGCAATGCTTTCCATGTGTTTCAGCTGCATCCAGAAGCATCTAGGCTAATATAATATTTTCTTGAGGTGTTGAGCTTCTACTTGCTTTATACAGCAATCACTACTGATTTTGAGCATTTCTAAAGTATTTATTTAATTTTGTGGCAACAATAATCATGTTTAAGTTTGTTGGTTTTCCATGTTCTGCTTGCCTCCAAATCACCTCACAGAAGGGCAAATAGGCCAGGGACTAAGTTCTTGGTTGTTGTTTGTTGTCTAATCTGCATTTGAGAGCTAGTTTTAGTCTGCTTTTACATTAAGAAATTCCATGATCATTTGTCTTGTGGCATAATGTATTTATTTAATCTCTCTGAGTTAGCAGGCACTCCAGTGAATTCAAAGTGTAGCTGTTTATTGGCTGCAGAGTATAGAAGTCAGTTCATAGGTTCATAGGTTGGTACTAGGCTATCGGCCCTAGGACCTATACAAGCCTAGCCATAACAATTCCCTGGCTGTTTCTTCCCACACTATTTACTTCCCTGGACCCCTGTCTAGCAGGGCAACTGATGTGATCCCCGGGGGTGAATTTCCTTTCTCCCATCCAATCATCAAGGTTCCTTTTGAAGAGGAACAAAGAGGCGCTCTGCTTGACATGTATGGGCAGTCTATTCCAGAGTATGGGGAGTCTCTGGGTCAGGAATCTATCCCTCCAGCATGTTTTGTTTATTGTAATGACAAGGTTTAGATCCCTGGAGTGTGTGGCTCTGAGGGATTGGGATTTCTTTAAGTGTAGCATGTCCAACAGCTCTGGGTTTGACATGGCCTTGTATGTTAAGCAGAGATTGCCTCAGAGTAGACTATATGTGACAGAGTATAGCCTTATATACAGTATAGTTTTAAGCTCTTATTATCTGGTATATACCAGGCAAGTTTAAAAGGCTCTGGGCTCACTTCCAGAGAGCTCAGCAATGCTTTTCAAGTGTTTCCACTGTATTCATTGCAATCCAGGTTAACATAAGAATATACCTTGATTTGCTGCACTTGTACTTGCTTTATAAAGTGATTGCTACTGGTTTTGAGTATTTTTAAAGCAGTCATTTCATTTTGTGGCAAAATTTGTCATTTCTCTGTTTGTTGGCTTTTCCGATTCTGTTTACCTCCAAATTGACTTGCAGAAGGGCAGATTAGCCATATACTTAGTTGTTTAGTAGTTTTTGTTGTTTAATCTGCATTTGAGAACTACTTTCATTTTACATTAACGCTAAGAAATTCCAAGATCATCCATCTTATGGCAGAAAGCATTTACATGGTCTCTTTGAGTTGGGAAGCAGTCTAGGGAGGTGAAAGTGTTGTTGTTTGTTGACTAGAGGGCATAGAAGTCAATTTTTAAGCTTTTTACCTCCACTATGAATCAGGCGATTTTCCACAAAGTTCCCACTGTTCAGCAGCAGTTAGCAGTGCCATCCACAGTAGCAAACTCTTAGACAGTAAACTTTCCCTATAAAGTAATAGTTAGGTCTTAAACCTGTTAAAAAGTGTGATACTGCACAGAATTAAGATAAACCTCCTAGCTAGTGCACTGAATAGCACTGCCACATCCTATCACTATATAACATCTTGTCCATAAACTAGTTTGTGTATCAAATAGTGCTACCATATCCTAGCACAACATAACATCTAATCCAAGAAACTAACCTAGAAAACCCCTTTTAAAACCAATTTCTTAATCCTAAACGGCTCATTGTATTACAGGATCAGACAACATGGATATGTTATTTCCTAATGTCTCTTTAGTACATTTGAGCATCCTAAAGCAATGTAGCACTTGTCTCTTGTACTCATACAACCAGTTAATCATTAAAAAAATAAAAAGAAGTTATGTATTCACCATAACATTCCATCTGTGTTGTGTATCTTCATTCATCCTTGACAGGTGGGTCCAGTTCCGATATCGGAACCGACTCGACTGTTACTGCAGCTTGTGCCAACCAAAAACTCTCGAACTTCAGCTCTACCCAGAATCCCTCTCTATCAATTGCCTCAGATCGAGTTTGCAGAAGAAATATAGAAACATGTAAACTATACACACACACACACACACACACACACACACACACACACATATATATATATATATATATATATATATATATATATATATATATATATATTTATAAATAAAACAAGTTATGTGTAAGGTAAAACAGATGGAAACTTTATATACTGTACCTAGGGAAAAAAATATGGATTCAAATGAATTAGTCCACTCCACTAAAAAACTCTGAAGTTGGGGGATGGAGGGTGGGAAGTCAAGGAATGTTATGGTGAGTACATAACTTCTTTATCTGATGTTGTCTATCTTCATTCCATCCTTGATAGATGGGACAGAGTCCCCAGCTACTTAAAAACTTGGGTGGCATTATGGAAGAATATTCCTGAGCACCATCGAGCCAAAGGATGGTCGTCTCCTTGAGACCAGATCCAACTTGTAATGAGTAATAAAGGTATGGGGAGTAGCCCAAGTAGCTGCCGCACATATATCACCCATTGAAGCTCTGGCTTGAAAGACAGCTGAAGTGGCTATAGACTCTGTTGACTGTGCTTTGACTGGTTTTGTTAAAGTCAAATTATTCTTATCTTAGGTGACTGGAATGCAGTCTTTCAACCATTTTTAAACAGTAGTCTTGCTGACTGCCTTGCCCAATTTTGATCTAGAGAAAGAGACAAATAATTGATTAGACTGTCTTATGCTTTTTGTTCTATGAAGATAGAATTGTAATTGTCCATGTACATTTATTAAATGCAGGGCGTACTCAACTTTGTTTGAATAGTTAGGAAAGAAAAATGGCAAATTGTTTGGTTAATGTTTGTTTCAACCTTACCCAAGACAACCTTGGGTAAGAAGGAAGGGTTAATTCACAAGGATGCCCTACCCTTATGGAAAATAAGATAAGGAGGTTCTGATGATAAAGCTTGGACATCTGAAATCCTTTTGGCAGAGGTAATGGCTACCAAGAAGAGCGTCTTCCATGATAAAAATTTTAGGTCACATTCTGCAGAGGGATCAAAGGGAGGATGTATCATAGCCTGCTAAACTAAGTTCAAGTCCCAAGGAGGTGTCAGGTCTTTGTATGGGGGTTTTAGCAGAAGAGTACCTCTTAGGAATGATTTACAAAGTCTATGAGAGGCTAAGGATCATTCATCCAAACCATTATGGAAATTTGAAATAGTAGGTAACTGAACTTTGATAGTGGAAAGAGAAGCTTCCTTATTGAACAGATTGGCTAAAAAATCTAGAACTTGTTCTATGGATGCTGAAAACTATCTATTCATTTTTCAAAGGCCCAAATGGTAAATCTTTTCCATCTACTCATGTTAAGCTTTCTAGTGGAAGGTTTGCAAGCTGAGAAGAGGATTTTTCATACTGGAGAAAAAATATTTGGGCACCTGGCAGTTAATGGAACTGGAGGAACCATGCAGTCAGGTTGAGGTTCAGGAGTTTTGGGTAAACAAGACCATCCAGATGAGCCAGAAAATTTGGCTCTGGGTCCAAAATCCCTGGTTGTTGCATTTGATAAGGGCAAAGAAAGGGTAAACAATCTTGTTGAGACCGGGGGGGGGGGGGGCAATGAGGAGCACTTTGCTCTTCAACCTGCATGCTTTCTGCAGGAATTTGGGAATTTGAAGTATTGGAAGAAAGGCATACAGGAGACCGGTCGGTCAATCATGGTGAAGAGCGTCTCTGGGTGATTTTCCTGGAGGGGGAATGAAAGAGAAGTAGTTGCTGCAACTGTTGTTTAGGAGAGAAGTGAAAAGATCACAACAAGGTTGACCCCAATAGCGGAAGATAATTTTTTGACTGAGAGACTACTCATGAGGCTAAAGGATGCATCTGCTCAGCTTGTCCGCAATCAAGTTGGACCTCCCCAAAATGTGCATTTCTACAAGAAAGCAGATGGAAGATATCACCCACCACCATACTCTGAGGGCTTCTCGACAAAGGGGGTAAGATCTGGTTCCTCCTTGTTTGTTGATGTACCAAACCACTGACATATTGTCTGTTTGGATTGCAATCATCCCTACAGGAAGAAGTTTTTGGAATGCTTGCAATGCAAAAAGCACCACTCTTATCTCTAGGACATTGATGTGTAAATTGGTCTCTATAGGGGATCAAGTGCCTTGGACCGTCTTACCTAGAAAATGACCCCCACCCCATTTGGGAGGCATCTGGGGTCACTATGACTGAGGGTTCCAGAAAGCAAAGGGGCAATCCTGAAGAATGTCTTCAGACTGTATCCACCAAAGAAGGTCCTTTTTACAACAGTTGGTGATCAGAACTTGATTTGACAATGGATGATAAAGGATAGACCATTGGGAGGCTAGCATCTATTGCAGAATTCTCATATGTAAATTGGCTACCGGTACTAAGGTTATGGAAGCTGCCATAGAGCTTAGAATGTATAGGACTAAATGTGCTGGAACCTTCTTTCTGCAAAGTAATGCTTGTGAATGATTCAGAAGTCTGATATCTCTCTGGAGGAAGAGAAGCTATCAATGTCTGGGTATTTAACAATGGTCCTATGAATTCTAAAGTTTGCATTGGGGTTAAGTGTAACTTTTGTAAATTTACTGTAATTCCTAGAAGGGAGCAGATATTGAGAGTGTAGTCCCTCGCTAATTCCAACTGACGCTTAGTCGAAGCAATTATGAGCCAGTCATCCAAGCACGGAAACACCTGGAATCATCGAAGTCTCAAGTGAGCTATTATGACTGCCATGCATTTTCTGAACATCCTGGGGGCTGTGGTGAATTCAAAGTGCAGTGCTCTGAATTGGTAATGACTGGTTCCCAGCCAGAAGTGGAGAAACCTTCTGGAGCACTTGACCATTTTTATGTGGTAATATGCATCTTGAAGGTCTAGAGCACATCCAGTCATCTTTCTTTAGAAAGGGAAGGATAGACTGTACAGTGACCATTGTTGAATGACTCTCTTGTCCAGCAGTTTTTTTAATTTCTTGTACTGCTGAATCCCTCTGATTGGAGTGAACATCAGGGATTTTCTTGCAAACTGGGGGAGGTTGAGAAAAGGGAATGGTATAGCCTCTGGATATGATCCATTGCACCCGGGTATCTGTTATGTTTTGCCAGGCATTTACATGCAAGGATAAGCGTCCCCAACTGCCTCCAGAGGAAGACAATCGGGCCTCTGTTCAGGAACGCTGAAAGGGCTTACCTTGGAAGGAATCCCTGAAGCCCTGGGTTTGTGAACCAGCTATACCATGAGGGTGGCATCCTCCATTTTGATTTTTTCCTCTACCCCCTGGAGTAACTCTCTCCACATTTGTCTTGGAAAGACCCTTGGCATTTTTTTGAACCACATTTTTCCACCACTCCTCTGGTTCCTAGAAAAGGACCTTTGGGGGTGAAAAAACATACGTGCACAGCAGAAAGGGTCTTACCATCCTTCTCATACCTGGATAAAGTTTCTTCCACTTTTGACCCAAACGAGTATGTTCTGTCAAAAGGAGCATTGATGAAAGATGACTTGAATGGTTCCGCAAAATCACAAATGTGCATCCAGGTGTGTTTCCTAATGGCTACGCCTGGAACTACCATTCTGGATGCCCCTTCGGCTGTATGAGCAATCAGCCTCATTGACGAATTGGACACAGCCACTAGGGTGGCCAGCTGAGAAGCAAATTTCTCTTGTACTTTCTCAGCCACACCTCATGACAGGGTATCTGATAACGTCTTGATCAAATCCCATTGTAACCTGGTGAAATGTGACAAGTAGTTGAAGGACCTTATAGCGAAGGTCGAGGAAGCACAGATCTGCTTCCTAAATCTGTCCATACTCTGGGATTCTAGGTTCCTAGGTTAGTTCATAGGCTGACTGCCCTTGCGAGCCATTTTAAGCCTAGCCAATTATCCCCTGTGAGATTCAAACCTTGTACCTTGCGTTTGTAAGGCAGACACCTTAACCATTAGGCCACCCCTCCCGCCCCTCTCTATATGAACAGAGGAACTTTCCTCAGCCAGTTCCTTTTTGGTGGCTGCTGCAATGACCATAGCATCCACTGTGAGAACCTTGGCCCAAAATTGCTTGTCTTCAGGTGAAAATAGTATCTTGTCTGTTCTCTTGGGGATGGGCTCGACAGAACCATGGGCTTTCCATGCCTGCTGTGAAATCATCTGAATGAAATCATCAGCAGGTGGCATCATCCAAGAGGTAGACGGGTGGGTGCCAAAAGCCTGCAGGTAAACAGACTTCTAACAGGAAGGATTTTGGGACTTCCAGTTACCCTTCTGTTTAAGGATTTCCAAGATGTCTCCAAAGGAGACATCATCAGTGGGTGACCGAGGAGACCCCTCCCCTCACCCATATCTGTTTCTTTGGTGACTGATTCCTGAGGGGAATCCAATTGCTTCCTATTGCACTTCTTTTTCTGAGGTACCTCCTCATGGGTTTAATCTGGGGAGGTATCAGAGGATGATGGAACCTGTGACTGTAAAACATGAGGTTTTGGCACCTGCTGTCCCAGTAGAGAGGCTGGAGGAACATCAGGGGCATACTTCTCAACCTTTTAACACAAGAAATCTGGACAATGCCTAAAATAATGGGGGGACAAAGGCCCAAAAATAGGGACAGATTTTAAATATTGCTCTTATCAACTTAGAAAACTGCTAAAATAACAGGATTTGGGTTAGCATGCATTTTCTGAAGTTTATGAAGTCTGAAACTCAAATATGTCATTATATGGTCATTATTTGCTGACTTAAATCCTGTGATGCCGTGGTGGTACAGCGGTAGCGTTGTTACCTCACAGCAATAGGTTCTCTCGTTCAATTCTCGGCTGGGCTTGGGAGTGCCTTCTGTGTGGAGTCTGCATGTCCTCTCCATGGTTGTGTAGCATTTGAAAGACGTGCATAAATGGGCGTTTCTTCGTTGAAGGTTGGGTGTCGAGCTGGCACCTTGGCATTTCATAAAAATCTACTGCCAATCATTAGCGGACCGGAGTTCCACTGTGGCGACCCCTTACTGGGAAAAGACAAAAGACAAACAACAACAACAACATTTACTGACTTAAACCCTCTGTGATTTGCCAGAAAACTTCAAATTTTATTAGGAACACACCAATTATTTGAGGCAAAAATCTGTACAGTTGACAGGTATTATCAGGGGTAGAGAGGGAAACCTTTTCTGATGGTGTAGGCACCAACTATATCTCTAAGATTAAGTGCCCTATGCATAGCCTCGAAGGCCAGTCCTCCAGAAGAGGGAAGGGAGTCTGGAACCAAGATAGACTGCCTTGGAACCAGGGTCACCTCCCGCTCTGAAGAACCAACTCTCGAGACCAAAGTCGAAGTGGAACTCACTCAAGTCGAAGCTCTGAGGAGCAAGGATGGCTCTGAAAAACCTGGAGTTGATACCTGCTCCCCGGAACTGAGAGGGAAGCCACAGCTCCAAGAGATCTCTGGTTTTGATATAACTGAAGAGCTCTGGATGACAGCCATCTCCACAGAAGCAAACAACTCAGGAGTCAACCCAGTCAGTGCCAGAGGAACCAGAACAGTAGACTTTAAAGCCTCCGACGAAGTTAGAGGAGAAGTCATAAATGGAGTA
The DNA here is from genome assembly GCF_019279795.1 of Protopterus annectens. NCBI lineage: Eukaryota > Metazoa > Chordata > Ceratodontiformes > Protopteridae > Protopterus > Protopterus annectens. The sequence continues at coordinate 477,882,504 of NC_056735.1, forward strand.
AAGGATGTCTCAGTACCAAAACCAGAAGGAATTGGTACTGAAGATGGACTGGTAAGCCCTCTAGCCTACAAAATGTTATTCACCAGCCTCTCCACGTTGAGTTCTGACAGGCTTTTGGTGGAGTGGAGTGAATAAGAGGAAGGATACTTGGGCCTCTGCAGAAATATTTCAGGAAATTCTCCAGTGAAGGGATCTATGGAGGGTGAATAAGTAATTCTCGGTAGATGAAGTAAAGTCACATCCTGAGGCAAGGCTTTCGAGGTGTAAGGACTCGAAGTTTTAGTTGGAACCAAAACTGAAGTTTTCAACACCATGGTGTCAGAAGCAGAGGCCTTCAGTTCCGATGAAGCTGTAGGAACTGAAGTCTTCAACTTTTTTGTCTTCAGAACTGATGGAGAGGTAAAAATTGAGTGGCGTCTCTTTTTAGTTTTGTCCATGGACAAAGAAGAAGCAGAAGAAACATCAGTTTTGGCTTTGTCTCCAGTAGATAAGGTTTCCCCAAGGGCATATGGCAGAAGACCCTTTAAGATCAATCTATTACACCTCTCAACTAATGCCCTATGACTAAAACCATGACATATGCTGCAGTCTTCTTGGACATGGAGAGGGCCAAGGCAATAAACACATAAGGCATGAAAGTCTGAGGAGAGGATCCGATGGCCACACTTCTGGCATTTTTTGAAACCAGAAGGGGCCTTACCCTTGTCAGTCATGGTAATACGGAAAGTAAGAGAAAGTGAAATAAAACTTTTCTTTTTTTAAATTGTCTATCAACGATGACAGAGAAGAAGTACACAAACGTGTATGGACATGGAAAGAGTAAAATACAAAGAAAGGCAGAGATGAAACTATCAACTATAATAGTCACAGAGTACAAAAATTGTACAGACAGGGTAGAAGGATAGAAATATATCAACGATGATATAGAGAATACCCAAAGGGTATGGACATAGAGAAAAATGTAAAGATTATAACAGAAATTTACCTAAATGAAGGAAAGTTCGAGAGTCTCAGCTAAATGTGATCATTTCTGAAAGTGGCAATAAAGATCTGGGATAATTCAGAGAGAGGGATGCTGGGTAGAGCTGAAGCTTGAGAGTTTTTGGCTGGTGCAAGCTGTAGTAACGGCAAAGTTAGTTCTGATATCAGAAACAAACACATCTGTCAAGGGTGGAATGAAGACAGATAACATCAGATCACAGTATTCAACGGATGTAAATACACAGCTTCCTTGGAGGCAAAAATCTCGCATACAAATGAGGTTGTAAAGAATATCAACACTACATCTGTCACACATACCGCTCAGCATAAACACATATTGTTGTCTTATGCTGAGGCACTTAAAAGAAACCTTCCTGAATCTCAAACACCTCCAAAGCCACCTAACAGGAACACTGCTATTCAGCATTTACTAAAACACACACCAAAAACAACACCAAACATTTGACCTAAGCCTACACCCAATGGTCCCAGAACAGCAAAGCCCATAATGCAAACATATACTTTACTTAGTACTGTTGTCATTGGGGCCGCCACTGTGCAACACACAGATGCCCCATTCACCAGGTTAGAGAATGAGAAGATGATGGTTAGTTACCAATCTGTATCCAGGGACAAAGTTTGTTTGGTTGCTGTTTGTTGTTATTTTGCACTTGAGAGAGAATTTTGCTCTACTTTTACATTAAGAAATTCCAAGATAATTCATCTTGTGATATAAGGTATAATTTCCCTGGTCTCTCTGAAATGGCAGGCACTCCAGGGATCTGAGCGTGTGGTTGTTTATTGGTTACAGGGCATAGAGAGTGAGTCAGTTTCAAGCTTTTTTGTGTTTCAGCTGCTTGCAGAGCCATCTAGGCTAACATAAGAATCTTTTCTTGATTCAGCGTATCTGTCCTTGCTTTATAAAGCAATTCCTACTGATTTTGACCATTTTTAAAGCAATTATTTAATTCTGTGACAAACTTGTCATTTCTTTGTTGGCTTTTCTAGTTTCTGTTTACCTCCAAATTGCCTTGCAGAAGGACAAATCACCCAGAGACTTAATTGTTTGGTAGTTGCATTACATTCGGAAAGACCATACTCATCCATCTTGTGGCAGAATGTATTTACCTGGTTTCTCTGAGTTGGAAAGCACTCCAGGGAGCTCAAAGTGTGGTTGTTTATTGACTAGAGGGCATATGCATCAGTTTTACATTTTTTTTCTCTGCTGTACTTCAGGCAAGTTTGCATGGCTCTGTGCTCACTTCCATAACTGTATCTAGAGCAATCCAGGCTAACATAAGAATATTTTCTTTATTTAATGCACTTGTACTTGCTTTATAAAGTGATTGCTACTGGTTTTGAGCATTTTAAAGCAGTGATTTAATTTTGTGGCAAAAAGTGTTATTTCTCTGTTTGTTGGCTTTTCTAGTTCTCTTTACCTCCCAATTGCCTTGCAGAAGAGCAAATTAGCTAGAGATATAATTGTTTGATAGTTGTTTGTTGTTTAATCAGCACCTGAGAGCTACCTTTGCTGTACTTTTACATTAAGAAATTCCAGAATCATCCATCTTGTGGCAGAAGGTATTTACCTTGTCTCTCTAAGTTGAGAAGCACTCCAAGGAACTCAAAGTGTGGTTGTTTATTGACTAGAGGGCATAGGAGTCAGTTTTCAAGCTTTTTTCTCTGCTATTAATCAGGTGATTTTGTGCAGAGGTGCCCACATGCAGTGGCAGTTAGCACTGCCCTCTACAAATGCTTAGGCAGTAAAATTTCCCTATAAAGTTAGGATTAGGTCTGAAACCTGTTAAACAGTGTGGCTTTGCACAAAATTAAGCTCAGAGCTCGTAGCAAGAGCATTGAGTAGCACTACCATATCTTAGCACTAAATAACATCTTGCCTTTAACCTCAGAAACAAGTTTGCGTATCATCTCACACTGCCATATCCTAGCACTACATAACATCTTGCCCTTAATCCTAGAAAGTACCTTAGAAGACTCCTGTTAAAACCAGTCCTAAACAGCCCATTGTATAACAGGACCAGACAGCACAGATATGCAATTTCCTAATGTCTCTGTGGCCCAAATGATAGATTTGGGAAAAAGACCTCCAAAGCCACCTAAAAGCAACACTACTCAGCAACACTACTCAGCATTTATTAAAATGCATACCAAAAGCAACACCAAATATGTGACATAAGCTTACACAGTGGTCCCATAAGTGCAAACTCTTAAGGCAAGCATATACTTTACTTAGTACTGTTGTCATTGGGGCCGCCACTATGCAACACACAGATGCCCCAATCACAAGGTTAGAGAAGGAGAAGATGATGGTTAGTTACCTATCTGTAGCCAGGCTCTGCAATATCACACATGTACTTAAGTCATTCCACCCCTGGCACCAATATGGAGATGTACCTCACTGGACTATATGAAAAGAAACATAACAGTTCTTTTAGAAAATATGTCACAAACAGTAACAAACCTTGTACTAAGCAGCATTTTACCTTCACTAAGGAGGATGCTACAATATCAACATAAAAGTATTGATTTCAATAACTGGTTAGCATCTGGTGTCACTCCATGGGGATTAAATATTTGTCAGCATGGGAAGCCATGGTCAACAGACCATGTTGCTTTGCTAAAGATGGGATGCACCTATCCCCACCCCCTCCTTGCAGGCTTTCTGATATCTACCCCTTAGAGCCTTTTTTAGGCAATGCCAAAAAGACAAAACTACCAACAAATTCAAAATGTCTCTTATACTAGAATTCTAAACAAAAAACTCCACACCTTTCAAGCACTCCTCACTCTGGAGAATGTAGACAACTATACCATGACTGACACTTACTTCAAAAGGGTAGAAAGGACTCCAGCAGTGGAAAACTACCGTACCTTCCACACATTTAGACCAACAACAGCGCAGTCTGGGTCCAAATAAGGAGTTGTCTTGATCTATAGTAGCAACAAACATACCTCCAGGTTAGTTAAAAAGGATGATATGGGGCTCATGCACTTGCAAGTCATCATATATAAGGCCTCTCAATATAGCACGAATAGCTACAGATCACCATCTATGCACCTACAGTTTCATGACTCTTACCTATACCTACTAGAGGTACCATCCAACCAAACATCTTATTTATGGATGACATTAACCATTCTCTATATACTAGGAAAATTATATTATTTATTATTTTATTTTATATTTGTTGACCGGGCTAGTCCAACTGGATACATGTCCATTTTCAGTAGAGGCCCGGGGAGATAAGCTCCATTAAGCTAATACATTGCAAAAGAAATAACAATGATAATAATGATTTACATAAAGGTACACTACAACAATAGACTAACAATAAATATTGCCTCAAACTTACAGGCACAATGATTCCAGGACTTTATTAACACAAAAACCCTGGAACAAATGGTGTATGCTCCAAACAAAGGATCAAACATACTGGATATGGTACTCACTGTGATGCCCCAGCACTGGCTTAATAATCAAGGAGCCTCAATCTTCACCACTGGCAGCAGTGGAAATGCACACACTGGGAGGATGACAAGTACACACACAGTAAAGTGCAATTTCCCTTAAGAGCGCACAGAGACCACAGTCAGTCTCCCTCTTTCTGCAGATCCCCAATAAGACTCCCCACTGGCACAGCTATAGAGCTAAATCCTTAGCCAGGTTTCAAGCCAAGTCCTCCAAAACTCTCTGTCTGTCCAACCAGTGCTTCGAGTCCCTGCCCAAGTAGCTGACACACACACTCTTGGAGAAATGTTTTACACACACACACACACACACACACACACACACACACACACACACACACACACACACACACACACCTGCGAAAGGCTGCCACAGGTTTACTAGCTATGCCCCCTTCTGTGCAGACTATAAGGTGGTTATCACTGCCACTACAACCCCTTAGCTACTTTAAGGCCCTTAACATAGGGTGTCCAATCCTACTGTGTAATGTTACTACTAATCCAAATGGTAATCTGACCAAGAACACTCACAATATTAGGAGTGGCCTGCATAGTGGTAACAAATAAATATGCAAGTAAAGTTAAATATGTCTCACAAATATCAGCCACTGAGATAGGTTTAAATATATTTAATAATAAATAATAAAAGAATAGGAAAATACTGTGTAAATCATCACAGTAACTTCAGAGTTCAAAATTACAGGAAATATTTAAAACATTGCAGGACAGTCTCAAATAAATACAGAAACGATCTAAACTAATCGTTACTATATTCCTAACTACTGTATATCAAAAATAATTACTGTACCCTAGTTAACTTACTTACAGCAAGGCAAGACAGATGTTTCCAGTGGATGCTGTCAGGTCAAAAGACAAAATACAACAATACAACATGCACAGTCACTCTATCAGAAAGTTCTTAAATTAATATCAAATATTACTGCTGGAATACTTGCAGCATTAATTACTTTTTGTCACCTGACTTCAGTTCCCAGGCTCAACAACCATTGCTAGAAACTGGTAGCATTTAGAATCTGCCTGTGAAAATATATAGCCTTTAGATGTTTGCAACTGCTGGAAGACATAAAACAATAAAACACAAAACAATACAGAAGGCTCCCTAGTTTTAGACATCCTGTCTCTTTGCTGCATTGAAACTAACTTTTATGGCACAGTTAATCTCAACTATTTTCTTAAAGTTTTCAAGTTAACCCTCTATGTTCTAATTTCCACATATACATTTACACAGGTATGATAGTTTATATAGATTTCTGTTCTTTTCCAGTCGGGTACATTATGGATATGTCTTTAAGCTAAGTACCGTACAAACCCTTTTTACACACACATCTGTACCAGCAGTTTAATATACACATAACATACAGTTCTAATACATTTGTAACACAAGCATATCAATTATGTTGATACTCACAAATTACAATATTATAATTTAAGCAATCAGTATCAGACAATTTAGAAATAGTAGTTACAGCTTTACCATGAAGTAAGGTGTTCAGAACCCGTACCCATAGCCCTTGATCAACATTATACTGTTTACATACCCTTTCAAACATATGAATAAAACTCTCAAAATTATCCCTCTCTGTAAATTCTGGAAGAAATTTACTGACCTTTGTGGCTTCTGGGGTTCAGTTATTCCCTTCCCCATTACCTCCATGACCCTGGCGAAAAGTCGGCATCTCCTTCTCATGTTGCCTCTGCCTCTCATCCTCCTTAGCTTCCAGACATCGAAGTTTCTCTGCTGATTCTGGTTCTAACCATTTGGCCTACAGTTTAAGTCTCTAACTCCAGACGGTTTTTTTAAGTCCTCTGCGGAAAGGTTGGACAGTCCATTTTCTGAGGGTGTTACATCTCCAAAACCAGTCTGATTGTCCTCCTGGTTGCTGGTCTGTGATGCAGCTGTGCCTAAGGCTGCAATCATTCCTGCTTTAGTCAGGTTGGCATGCACCAGTCCTTTAGCCTGGCACATCTCAGCCAACTGACTCCTTTTCAGATTGCCATACTCCTCTGCTGACACCCTTGCCTTATCTCCCTAACTAAGCTAACAATAAATAAATAAATAAATAAATAAATAAAACAATTGCAATATAAAACTATGAATGTTCACTGTGTGGCTAATTGAGAGTGCAAACACCTTCAGTGACCACTGCTTACAGGCTACAGGAATTCAGTATCCACACCACTGAATCCTAATTTGTGGGTATGACACCACTACAAGCCAATAAATATGTGATATGGATATCTCATCACTGCCCAACAATTAATATGTGACAACCCATCACTGGCCCAGTAATCAAGGAGCCTCTATCCTCACCACTGGCAGCAATGGGGAATGTACCCACTGGGAGGATGACAATTACACACACAGTAAAGTGTAATTTCCCTTATGAGAACACAAAGACCATAGTCAGTCTGGGGCTGGTTTCTCCCTCTTTCTCCAGATCCGCAATAAGACTCCCCACTGGCACACCTATAGAGCTGAGTCCTTAGCCAGCATTCCAAGACAAGTCCTCCAACACTCTCTTTGTCTAACCAGTGCTTTGTGTCCCTGCCCAAGTAGCTGACACACGTACACACACACGCACACACACACACACACACACACACACACACACACACACACACACACACACACACACACACACACACACAGTATGTGGGTATGACACCACTACAAGCCAATAAATATGTGATATGGATATCTCATCACTGCCCAACAATTAATATGTGACAACCCATCATTGGCCCAGTAATCAAGGAGCCTCTATCCTCACCACTGGCAGCAATGGGGAATGTACCCACTGGGAGGATGACAATTACACACACATTAAAGTGTAATTTCCCTTATGAGAACACAAAGACCATAGTCAGTCTGGGGCTGGTTTCTCCCTCTTTCTCCAGATCCGCAATAAGACTCCCCACTGGCACACCTATAGAGCTGAGTCCTTAGCCAGCATTCCAAGACAAGTCCTCCAACACTCTCTTTGTCTAACCAGTGCTTTGTGTCCCTGCCCAAGTAGCTGACACACACACACACACACACGCACACACACACACACACGCACACACACACACACACACACACACACACACACACACACACACACACACACACACACACACACACACACACACCACACACACACACTTGGAGATTTGTTTAACACACACACACACACACACCTGGGAAAACTGGCACAGGTTTGCCAGCTATACCCCCCCTTCTTCCCAGACTATATGATAGTTATCACTGCCACCAGAACACCTTATCAGCTACTTTAAGGCCCTTAACAAAGGGTGTCCAATTTTACTGTGTAATGTTCCTATTAATCCAAATGGTAGTCTGACCAAAACACTGCTATTAGGAGTGGCCTGTAGAGTGGTACTAAATAAATATGCAAGTACTCTCAGAGCTTAAATATGTCTCACAAATATCAGCCACAAAGATAAGTTTAAATATATTTAATAATAAATAATAAAAAAAAACCAAGAAAATACTCAGTAAATAGTCACAGTAACTTCAGAGTTGAAAATCACAGCAAATATTTAAAACAACATTGCAAGCCATTCTCAAATAAATAGAGAAAACATCTAAGCTAATCTTTACTACATTCCTAACTTTATCTAAAAGAATTTACTGTACCTTGGTTAACTTACTTACAGCAAGGCAAGGCAGATGTGATGAGTGGATGTTTCCAGCAGATGCTGCCAGGACAAAAGACAAAATACAAAATGCACAGTCACTCTCTCAGAGAGTTCTTAAATTAATACCAAATATTACTGCTGGGATACTTGCAGCATGACATCACGTTTGTGTCACCTGACTTAAGTTCCCAGGCTCAACAACCATTGCTAGAAACTGCTAGAATTTAGCATCTCCCTTTGAAAATACATAGCCTTCATGATATTTGCAACTGCTGGAAGACATACAACAATAAAACACTTACAAAACAATGCAGAAGGCTCCCTAATTTTAGACATCCTGTCTTCTTGCTGCATTGAAACTAACTTTTATGGTGCAGTTATAAACAATTTAATTTCAACTATTTTCTTGATGTTTTGCAAGTTAACCCTCTCTGTTCTTGTTTCCACTATTAAAACATATACATTTACACAGGTACAATAGTTTATATTCATTTCTGTTCTTTTCCACTTGGGTACACTGTGGCTATATCTTTAAGCTCAGTACTGTTCAAACCCATTTCACACATACTTCTGTACCAGCAGTTTGATATACACATAACATACAGTTCTAATACATTTGTAACCAAAGCATATCAATCATGTTGATATTCACAAATGGCACATAACCATTTACAAAATTCCAGACAGCTGTGCTGGCCGTATCTCCCTCTGTCACATTTACATATAAATCATATTAATATTTGTGAAGGCTTCCAGCCTAGCCAGATAGAATTTTGTAGATAATTCTGTCATCTGTAAATATTAATGTAAACCACAGGCTTGTTTTCTTAAATGGTAAAAATAGTGTTACATGTGGAACTGGAAAATAATGTAACAACAGTGCACTCTGCTGTAAGGAAGCTAAGTCAAGCATTTTATGACTGTCTTTGATCTTTAAAGTTGTCTCCAGCCTGTCTAGGTGAAATCTTGCTATTGTTTTAAGGCCTGAGTTAATGGCCAAAATTTGCATGCATAAATGTCCTTTATGGCTTTGTTTCCTGAGCTTACTAAAAATGTAAATGTAGTTTCTGTTAGCCTGGGACCCCAGGAAAATGTGAAGAATGATGTAATGTGAACCAGGAATGTAATTTTAAAAACAGAGAGTATCAGAGAGCATTACGCATTTTTTGTCTTGACCATCCAACTCATCAGCACTCTGCCTTTGCTCTATATGTAAGTTATCATAGACTTGTGTTTTCTCTTAGAAATAGCTAGAAACTAGAAAGATTAGACTAAGTGTTTTTCTATGATGTCAGAACTGTACTACTAAATTATTTTAAGTATTTCTCTGTGACCTCTGATCTCTTGACTAGCACTGTGTAGTAAAAAGCATTTTCTTGTGTTTTGACTATTTGTTATTAAATATTTTTAAAACCTTTCAACTGTGGCTGTTTTGTGTAGAGATAATTTAAGCTTTATAGTAAATTGCATATTTATAGTGATTACTGTCCAAGTCACTCCAAATAAGCATTGACTGTTCAGTCACACTTACCAATTGGATAATATTGCACAGTAATAATTGGACACCCTTTCATAAGGGCCTTTTAGTAGCTGATAAATATTAGCTGGATGGTGGCAGTGATTTCTACTGTATAGTCTTGGAAAAGGGGGCACAGCTGGAGAGTATGTGCCGGCCTTCCCCAGGAATGTCTGTGTGGTTGTATAAACTCTTCTCAAGGTGTGTGTGGGTGTGTGTGTGTGTGTGTGTGTGTGTGTGTGTGTGTGTGTGTGTGTGTGTGTGTGTGTGTGTGTCAGCTGGGCAGAGACACGAAGCAATGGTTGGACAGAGAGGGTGCTGGAGGTTTTAGCTTGCCCACTAGGCTGAGATCTGGACCCTATTGCTGTGCCAGTGGGGAGTCTTATTAGGGACCTGGAGAGCAAGGGAGCAACCAACCCTAGACTAACTGTGATCTCTGTGTGATCTTAAGGGAAATTGCACTTTACCGTGTGTATTTATTATTGTTTCCTCCTATATGAGACACCCCTCACTGGTGTTAGTGGTGAAGATTGAGGCTCCTTGATTGTTGGGCCAGGGCACGGGTGTCACAATATTCACAAATGACATAGAATTATTGACAAAATTCCAGATAGCTAGGCTGACAATATTTCCGTTTGTGACACTCACCAACATTGGATAGTGTTTTACATACCCCCCCCCCCCATGTCATGTCCTCACTAGTAAGGTTAGATGGATCAAAGCTGTCAACCTTAAAGTAAAAAGGCAAACCAGAAAACCCAGCCAAACCAATAAAAGTTCAGAACAATTCTATAGCAAACTGCAAACTATTAAGTGATACTTTCTCAAAATGTAAGACTTCCCCAAACTCGAGACCACAGCTACTTATGTAGTATTATTCACAGAGTACCTATACAGACAAGTGAATGGCTGCATAGAGGTTGCCATACCAACCAAAAATGAATCTAAAACAAACACAAAAACAAACCCCATTGGTGGAATTCTTACCTAAAAAGAGTACATAATAAAAGAAAAAAACACTCATATCCAGAATCAGTAAGAGCAGCTCCCTTAAAGACAAGTGTTGTCTTATACAAATGAACAAGAAACTAGGATGTCTAATTAAGTCCAATAAGGCCAAATATGAAGTCAGGATAATCTCTCAGGTTAAGGACAGTCACAAGGACTTCTTCAGCTATGCCCAGAACCTTAAAGATAGCACACAACAGTGTGATGAACTATAGGTGAACAGTACCACTTTTACTGATCAGGATGACATAGCAAATCTATTGGCTGATAAATTCAGCTCAAACGTTACCCTCCACTGTCCCCCAGCTCATCCAGATGAAATCTCCTCCAACATACTCCCCTCAAAGATTATCAGGTTCTGGTAGCACTTGCTAAAGCCAAAGCCAAAAACTCTGCCTCCTGGAGTTTCTACAGCATCCCTGGGTGCCTCCTGAACAGTCTACAACATGACCTATAGGAACACTTGAGCCACTCTTCAACTACAACCTCAAAACAGGTTATGTTCCAATTAAATGGAGCAGTGCAACAGTCATTTCCCTCCACATGTGTGGGCCATCAACTAATCCATGGAACTGCAGACCCATCAGTCTAACAAGTCTACTATGCAAAGACATGGGATGAATTATCATGGAAGTGATAAACAAGGACATTGGCAACCTACTGACACTGGACCCATCTCAATTTGGCTATCTTAAGGGAAGATTGTGCCTACATAAAACTTTGAGAAGGTCATTGAAACAATAGATGGGTGTAAAATAGTGCATACCGCATATCTTGACCTGGCTAAGGCATTCAATATGATATGACATACTGGCATTACTGGCAAGCTCTCTGAGCTAGGCATAAATGCATACATAACTCTGTGGAATGCCTGCTGCCTCAAAGACAGGACCTAAAAAGTCAGGATCAGTGAGACCACCTCTATCAAGAGACTTGTCACCAGTGGAGTACCCCAGGGCTCATGCTGGGCTTGCTTCCATTTGACATCCACTTCTCAGAAGTTATGGCTAATGTTGAAGGCCTCCGGCATAGCAAGTTTGCAGATGACTGCAAATGGGACGCTATTACAGATTCCCAGAAGACATGAACATCTTCTAAGTGGGTTTAACACTGACAAATGATTGGTGCCAAAGCCATGGCCTAAATCTCAATGCCAAAAAATGCAATATAATGCCCTCTGGGAAACTGTAAACCTAAGTTAATTACTCCACTGATAAAGCACTCCTAAGAGGGGACCCTGGAGTAAGGAACCTGGGAACATATGCAGGCAGCAGTCATTTTCTGTCACCCAACCTATAGTTAACAGTATGGCATCCAGGTCCAAGAAAGTTATAGTACCACTCAAATAGGTGCTTATCAGACCTATCACTGACTACAAGGCCCCCTTTGGCATGTACCTATCCAGACACTTGCAACAACTGGAATTTCCCACAGGTTTCTCATAGGTTCATAGGGTTATACCAGGCTATCTGCCCTAAGGCATTTATAAGCCTAGCCCAGAGTTTTTGTGGCTTACGCCACCCCTTATGTTAAAAAATACTGTGCCCATTAGTTTGTTGTGCCTCTGTCCAGCAGTGACACAGAGATGATTCCCGGGGTAAACCTATGATCTCCCATCCACCGGTCAAGATTTCTCTTGAACAGAGCCAGCGAGGTGCTATGCCTCACATGGACCGGGATTTTATTCCACAACATAGGGAGTCTCTGGGTGACAAATCTATCCCTCCAGCATGTCCTATTTATATCCGTGCTAAGGTTTAAGTCGCTTGCTCTAGTGGATCTGGTAGATTTGGATTTTTTGAGGTGGAGCATGCCCATTAATTCCGGGTTGGACATGGCCTTGTATGTCAGGCACAGGTCACCTCTGAGCAGACGGTATGCGACTGAATAGAGCTGGAGTTTCTTCAGTCTGGCAGCATATGACAGATTTTGGAGTCCCTTTATCCTTTTGGTGAGGAACTTTTGGGGTCTCTCCAATTGCTGCAGGTGTCGGGTGAGATACATCCCGAATGGGGCATTGTACTCGATCATTGGTCTGATAAGTGAAGAGTACAGGGGAACAATAACCTCACTTGATCTGGATGTGAATCCTTTCATGATCAGGTGGGCAATGTAGAAGGTTTTTCTAACCACTTTAGCAATGTGAGTGTCAAAAGAAAGGCCACTGTCAACCTGGGTCCCCAGGTCCCTGATAACCTCTTCTGTGCTTAGTGGATTGCCACCTATATGGTAGCTTGGGGTTACCTTGTTTTTCCCGAAGGGTATGACTATACATTTTTTGGCATTTAACTTCAGGCCATGGCTCTGACACCAGCTATCAGTTTCTGTGAGACCCCTCTGAAGGATATCTGTGTCCAATGTACTTTCCACTATGGCTCCCAGTTTGCAGTCATCTGCAAACTTTGTCAGCCATAGTCTTCCTATGTTAGCCTGTACTTCTGAGAAGTAGATGCCGAACAACAGGGGGCTAAGGACTGAGCCCTGTGGGACACCACTTGTGACCGGCTTGGAGTCTGACATGGCGCCAGCTACTCTAACCCTGTGGGTTCTGTCCTTTAGCCAGTTTGCAACCCATCTTGTGACATATGGGTTTACATTTAAGCTGGTAAGTTTCTCTACAATACCCGAGTGGGGTATTGTGTTAAAAGCTTTTGCAAGGTCAAGGTAGGCTGTATGGACTGCCTTTCCCTCATCAATGGCCTTGGTGACTGTTTCGAAGAAGTCGACCAAGTTCAAAAGGCATGATCTGCCCTTGACAAAGCCAAACTGGGTCGGGTCCAATGTCTGCAAGTCCCCTATGTCTTTGTTTATGAGTTCCATTATGATCCTCTCCATAGCTTTGCAGACCAGGCTTGTTAAGCTTATGGGGTGGTAATTACCAGGGTCCGTAGAGGCACCGCCTTTGTGGAGTGGGACCACAGTTGCCGTACGCCACTCCTTGGGCACGTATCCTGTGGTAAGGCTAAGATTAAACAGCTGCCTTATGTGCGGGTTTAGTTCCTCATTGAGTTCGTGTAGCACACAGCCGGGGACACCATCCGGTCCCATTGATGCTGTGTTTTTAGCTTTAGAGAGAGCAGCTTTCACCTGCGCATTGGAGATGTCTGGGAGGCTGCACTCCGCTGGGATAGTTATCTCTCCTTTTTGGGGGGAGAGGGGGGTGAAGTTTGCACTGAACCTGTCTGCCAGTATGTTGGCAATGTCTGTGGGTTCAGTGATTTTTGTATCATTTTGGACTAATTCTGAGCATATCTGGGAGTTTCCACCCAGGTTTCTAACATAGCTGAAGAAGGCTTTATGATTGTCTTTTGAATCTATGGCAATTTTTCTCTCAAAGTTGGCCTTGGATGATTTTATGAGTGCTTGTATTTTTTTACTAATAATGATCAAAGGTGTCTTCTCTTTTATGGATTTTGCTCTATCATGTAACAGCTTTCTCCTCTTATTGTAAAGTTTGTTTATGGCTGGGGTCCACCAGACTGGACGTTTACCCTTGGTGGAAAGAGTCTTGGTTTTATTAGGGATTGCCTGATCGATGCAGTCCTGGAGGTGTTCGTAGAAGGCATTTGTAAGGGCTTCCGCAGCTTGGGTTGTGGTTTCCACTGGCTCGGGGGCCTTGAAGGATACCACACCAGTCTTGAGTAGTGTGAAGTTTGCTTTAGAGAAGTTCTTCACTGTGGTCTTTTTTGTTTGGGGTGGGGGCAGGATGTGGATATCCAGTGAGATTAGTTTATGATCTGATCTCACCAGTGAGGGATATACTTCCGGTGTGGAGCATTTTGTCCCCATGTTTGTGATGATGAGATCTAGTATATTTTCTCCTCTTGTGGGAACGGTGACTAGTTTTTCCATGGCATTTGAATTTATGAACTCCAGGAACCTTTGGGCTAGAAAGTTTGGGCTTGAATAATGTTCCCAGTCTATATTCGGGTAGTTGAGGTCACCCAATATAATGGTGTTTGGAGATACATTTATACCCTCCAGTGTCTTCAGGAAGGCTGTGTGGGGTTCCTGAGTTTGAGAGGGTGGCCTGTAGCATGCTACAAACTGTAGAGCAGTTTTGCCTATGGTTAATTGCACCTGGATGGTTTCCGATGCTTCGTGCGTTGCCACCAACCTGGAGGTGTGGGTATCCTTGATGAATATGGATACACCCCCTCCTTTTGTGGTATGGTCCGGGTTTTGGGGCCGGAACGCATGATATGAGGTAAAACCTGATAGTGCCGGGGTGCTCTCAGGAGCCTTGAACCAGGTTTCAGTCACAGCACAGACATCGATTTTCTCCATGCTGAGAAGGGCCTCGAGTGCGTGCATTTTGAGATTTAGACTTCTGGCATTGAGCAGCATTACCCTTAGTTTCTTCCTTTTTTTGTTTTCTAGGGTGGTAGGTTTAGAATTTGAGCCTTGCCTAAAAAAGGCACTATGGGGGTGGCAAGAGCCTTAGCCAATATCCGGAATCCCAGGGGTGACAGGTGCAAGAACTCAGGGCATGAATCTTTGTCTTCTCTTTCGGCTGTTCCAGTTAGGGGTCACCACAGCAGATCATCAGTTTCCAGTTCTTCCTGTCCTCTGCATCTTGCTCTGTCACACCAACCACCTGCATGTCCTCTCTCACCACATCCATAAACCTTATCTTAGGCCTTCCTCTTTTCCTCTTACTTGGCAGCTCCATCCTTACCATACTTTTCCCAATATATCCAGCATCCCTCCTCAGCACATGTCCAAACCAACACAATCTCGCCTCTCTGACTTTGTCTCCAAACCATCCAACTCCAACCTGAGCTGACACTGTAATATACTGATTCCTAATCCTGTCCATCCTTGTCACACCCAGTGCAAATCTTAATGTCTTTAACTCTGCCACTTCCAGCTCTGACTCCTGCCTTTTTGTCAATGCCAACGTCTCCAACCCGTACAACATAGCTGGCCTCACTACCCTCTTGCAGACCTTTCCTTTCATTCTTACTGGTACCAGTCTGTCAAAAATCACTCCTGACACACTTCTCCACCCATTCCACTCTGCCTGTACTCTCTTCTTCACCTCTCTTCCACACTCACCATTACTCTGAACTGTTGATCCCAAGTACTTAAACTCACCCACCTTCGCCACCTTTACTTCCTGCATCCTAACCATTCCTCTATCCTCCCTCTCATTCACACACATATATTCTGTCTTAGTCCTGCTGACCTTCATTCCTCTCCTCTCTAGAGCATATTTCCACCTCTCCAGGGTCTCCTCAACCTGGTCCCTACTCTCACTACAGATCACAATGTCATCTGCAAATATCATAGTCCATGGGGCCTCCTGTCTGATCTCATCTGTCAACCTGTCCATCACCATTCCAAATAAGAAAGTGCTCAGAGCTGATCCTTGATGTAATCCCACCTCCACCCTAAATGCATCTGTCACTCCCACTGCAGACATCACCACTGTCACACTACCCTCATATATATCCTGTACCACTCTTACATACTTCTCTGCCACTCATGACTTCCTCATACAATACCACAACTCCTCTCTAGGCACATTATCATATGTTTTCTTTAAGTCCACAAAGACACAATGCAACTCCTTCTGATCTTCTCTATATTGCTCCATCAACACTCTCAGAGCAAACATCACATCTGTAGTACTCTTTCCCAGCATGAAACCATACTGCTGATCACTACTCATCATCTCCCTTCTTAACCTAGCTTTCTGTCCTAAAATGACCGCCTAAAGGCTCTGTCTCTGTATTCGGTTTTCTAAAGGCTGCTGACAGGGGATCTTTGCTGGGTTTACATGGTTTCCTCAGACCCTACTTCTTTATATGCCCAAAACAGCACCTGAACCACTAGATCCAGGGATCTGAACTTCACATGTGACATAAACAAAATGTGCTTGAGGGACAGATATGTGTCCCAAAAGATCCCCATGCTATGGAATAGGCTCCCCATTCATGTAAAATAGAGATCATCATTGACTCTATTTTAACAAAACCTTGGCAATTGATTGGAAAATCATAAATTCACCCCTGGTCTGGTGTCCATGTCCCTTATGGACAGAAGCCATCAATAAGAGAAATATTATCCTAACACCCCCTACAAATCCCTTATTTACCTCCCTACTAACTTGCCCCCCCCCCCATATAGATGCCCATGATACTCGGGATCCAAATGGGTTTGGAGTGCACCACTATGCTTGTAAGACCCCTAGTGGTCGTTTGCCTGTTTACAGCCTTTGAAGTGAGATTGCTTGATTGGTCAGGGGATATTTGCTTTGTTTAGTCAGTTTTGTGTGTGATACTACTCATCATGAAGAGGCAGTTAGCAGTGCCATGTACATACACAGGCACATAGAACTGAAATATTTCATATAAAACTACCCCTGAAATTTCTAAAATACTTAGTTACACAAAGGGCAACTAGTTTGGGAAGTGAAAAACACCCCCGTATGAGTTTGGTTGTAGATAGTCTTGACTGTAGTCTATAGTCTTACGTCAACCAAGCAAGCCATCTGAAAACCCCTCTTGTACCATCTCCTTGTGGAACACAAAATAAGGATCTGAAGTCATGAACATGCACTTCCCTGCTATCTCTGCACCCAGCCTGGTGGATATGGACATCCTGAGAAAATGTTGTAACCATCTCACGTTTACTGACAACGACTTAAATGTTAAACAAACTAATACGGTATGTGAGAGATGCAGTTACATAATGTCATGGGAGGCAAGCTCTCATAAGCAAGCACTTGTAATAACAAACAGTTTCTCAGTAAGACAGACACTATACCCAGCTCACATAGTACAGACCACACACACATAGCCCCACATATGAAAAGGCACTTAAATATAATCTCCGTAAACCACACAGATCTCACAATGCACAAAAAAGTATCCTCAGCAACCTCAAGAGCATTACACAAAATCAATACTCAGTATAATACATATGGCAGCATCCCACAGTGTCTCATCTTCTAAGCCCATAAGGTACACTATAACACAAACCAATGGTTTGGTCAGAGGAGAGTCTATTGTGAGACACACAGATGTCCCACTCACGAGACTAAGGAAAGAGTCACAGTCAGCTGTATATCAGGAGCCAGAATCTATCAGCTCACACATCCACTTAGGTCACTGAACCAAAAGTACCAGTATGACTCAGTCATAGCTCATTGTGGGTGTAAATGACCTAAGACACACCTCCCTGGGATGCAGGAAGGCAGACATGATAGAGCTCCCGAACTATGTATCCTAGGTTGTTAAGAGATTAGCACTGAGCATTCTACTTTCTCCAAGGATAATGCCACAATATGAACAGGAAATAATTTGTTTTAGCAATTGGCTTAGACTATGGTGTCATTTGAAGGGTGGGGGGTGGCGATATTTGTCAGCCTGGGGGGATACGGTCAACAGACCTTGTTGCTTTGTCAGTGACGGTCTACACCTCACCCCAATGGGATTTTTAACACTGGCTAAAACCATGCTCCATACTACCTATTTTTAGGCATTGACAAACTAATAAACTTAGCAACATAGCTAAACCATTCCAGGAAAATCTGAAGGTGTTACTGCTCAGTGCTAGGGATCTAAACAAGAAACTCCACTCCCTGCAAGCTCTTCTAACACTAGAGAATGCATATGTCTGGGTAGTTACTAATACGTAGTTTAAAGCAGAGGAGATTATCCAGGCAGTGCAGGGCTCCAGTGCCTTCCACTCACTTAGACCAACTACTGCACGTGAAAGGACAAAAGTTGTTGGTGGTTCTATTTACATTAAAGACAAATATTCTTTAAAGCTGGTCCATCAGTATGATGTACTTGAGCTTGTCCACATCCAAATTACTTTAGACTAAGTCCAACCCCATATCCTTGCAAGCTAAAGGTCATCCTCTATGACCCAGGAAAGCCATAATAAATACTTAAATGTATGTAGACAACCTAACACCATACTCATGGGCAACTATATAAACTGAAGATCATACATGACCCCATAACAGGCAGGCCCAGAGATTCCTGGACTTTGCAAATGCAAACAAACACCGTGGAGCAGTTAGTCTGTTCACCCACTAGAGATGCAAACATCCTTGATCTGGTTCTCACAAACTGGATGAAATGTTGCACCCTCCCTGGTGGAATATTCTTACTGGTCAGATCAGACCATGAATGTATCCTTTGGAGTAAAGGTAAAATCAGGGACACTAGCTAACCATGGAACTAATTATTCTAGAGCAAATTTCTTATTATTAAGTGACACCCTGGAAAAATTTCAAGTCCCCACAAAACCTTGAGAACACTGCTGTCTGTGCTGAAACATTCACAGAAACCCTGTATAATCATATTAACTGCAGCATGGAGACACCTGTACAAAAAGAAGAAATTCATGGCAAAAGTTAGGAGGTTCAAAGCACAACAAGGTAAAAATATCCCTCATCAACCTGAACAAGTAACTCAGGAAGCTAATCAAGTGTGCCAAAGCCAAATTTGAGATATAATTAGCCTCCCAGGCCAAGAACAATCACAAATTTAAAATTATGTACTCAACATAAACAGGCATCTATGTTGTCTATTTTTATTCTTCCTCAACCCTCGGATCAGACTCTGCCGCATATTCCAGACTTTGTGTCCAACTCTCAAGCTCCTCCCTCAACCCACAATGCCTTATTCATCCCTGTTACCTCAGATTGAGTTTGTTGCCATTAGTCCCTATATCTAAACAGAGACTGACAGAAAAAGGAAGGGCTCAAACCTAGAACTATAGGTTCCAAAACACAGTCCTACAGGTTTGTCCAGAAACATGAGGTATGGGGGATGAATGGGAGGTAAGTTGAAGAAGAATGAAAATGGACAACACAGATGCCTAGTTAAGGTGAGTATATAACTTTAAAATCTGCTGCTGTCCTTTTAATTCTTCCTTAACCCATGCTATATTGATCTTGGATCTTTGGAGTACTGCTGAACCTAAAGCGGCTCTGTTTCTAGAGATAATATCCAATTTATAATGAGGAACAAAGGAATGAGCATTAGACAATGTGGCTGCAGCACAAATATCATCCACAGATGTCCCTGACCAAAAGGCAGATCAAGCAGCCATGGATCTAGCTGAATGAGCCTTGGGAGGTTTTGTAAGGTCATGCCCTGTTGCGAATAGATTCAAGACATTCAATCCATAATCCACTTAGGTACAGTAAGCTTGGAAACTCGGTAGCCCAGCCATTTTGGTGAAAAGGATACAAAAGCAGATCTTATTTTCTAATTTGTTTTGTCCTGTGAAGACAAAAACATAACTGTCTGTGTATATCAAGAAGATAAAGCATGTATTTCCCTTTATTTGAAAAATGTGGAAAGAAAATAGTTAAATGAACAGATTGATAGTTATTTTCAGAAGTCACTTTGGGTAAAACAGAAGGCGTTGTGTGTAAACTAACCCTGTCTTTATGAAAGATTATGTAAGGTGTTTTGAGGAAAAACCCTGGAGTTCAGATATTCTCTTTGCAGAAGTAATGGCCACTAAGAAGGCTGTTTTCCATGATAGGAATTTCAAATTAATTTTAGCTGAAGGTTGAAAAAGTTTCTCAGTTAGGGCTTGAAGCCCAGTGGTGAGATCCCAAGGTGGTGAAGGATTCTTTATTGGTGGTCTGAGAAGAAAAATACTGTTTAGGAATTCTTTGTATAATTTGGATGAAGCCAATGAAATAATTTCTTTCTCCTATGTGAAAATTACAAATAGCTGCTAATTGAAGATTAATGGTAGAGAAGCTAGCTCCTTCTTTATAAAAGGGTTACTAAAAATTGAAGTACTACAGACATTGGAGCAGAAAAATGGTTAAGCTCATTATCCAAAGCCCAGAGAGAAAATCCTTTCCACTTACTCTTGTAAACTTTCTTGGTAGACTCTTTTTGTAAAGCCAAAATAATGGCACATGAAGGAGAAGAAAGCCTGGGCTGTCTGACCATTACTGGAAGTGGAGAAAGCATGCTGTTAGTTTGAGGGCCTGTGAGTTGGGATGTTGGATTCTTGACTGTTGAGAGAGGAGATCTGGGATTGGCTCCAGTATCCATGGAGACCATAGGAAGGGAAACCATATTTGTCGATGCCAGAAAAGGGCAATGAGGATGACTGAGCTCTTCAGCCAACTTGCTCTCTGCAGGTTTTGGGAATCAAATGGACAGGGGTATAAGTATAATGAAGTCCAGAGGATCAAATTTGGGCTAGAGCATCTCTTAGTGACTCCCCTGAGGGAGGATTAGAGCAAAGTACCTGCTGGACTTGTTGTGGGGAAACACAAAGTGGATCACAGCAAGGTTGGCCCCAACAATGGAAGATAATTTCCATCACCAATTGATTGAAAGACCACTCATGAGGCATCAGAATGGATCTGTTTAGTTTGTCATCTAAAATCTCAGTTTACCCCAGCATATGCATCGCAATTAGAAAGTGATCTGAGATCGCTTATTTCCACATTCTCATGGCCTCTCTGTCGAGTGGATAGGATCAGGTTCCTCCTTGTTTGTTGCTGTACCAGACTACAGATATATTATCATGACTTGCAATAGCCCCTAGAGAAAGAGCCTCCTGAAATACCTGCAGCACAAGTAAAACTGCTGTCATCTCTAAAACACTGATATGTTGGTTGGTTCCTTGGGGTACAACATGCTTGGATCCTTCCCAAGAAATTCCCCACCCCATCCCAGTTGGGAGGTGTCCATGGTCACTGTGGCCACTGAAGGTGGTAAAACAAAGGGTATGCCTAAAAGAATGTCATCCAATTACATCCACCAGTGAATGTGTCATTTGCAAATCAGAGTAAGCTTGACAGAAAAGAATAGGGGTTGATGAAGAATGGACCACTAAACAGCTAGAGCCCATTGAAGAACAAACACCCATAAATGTGCCAAGGGAAGTAATACTGTGGCTGCTGCTATGGAACCTAGTGCTTGGAGGACTGATCTTGCTGGAGTAGATGAGCGTTACATAAGTAAATGATCCTGATTCATGATACTGGATATATGATGAAGTGGAAGTGATGCTGCCTGTGTTGTTGTATCCAGAAGTATACCAATGAACTCCAGGCTCTGGACTGGTGTTAGGTCTGACTTGGCATAGTTTATTGCTATCCCCAAAGATTGTCAAATCTGGAGCAAATAATCCCTGGCATGTAGAAGGAGATGCTTGGAGGGGCTGGTGAGGAGCCAGTCATCTAGATATGAAAAAAATCAGAATACTTTAAGTCTCAGATGAGCAGCTACAACTGCCATACATTTGGTAAACACCCCTGGGGCTGTGATGAGTCCAAAGGGCAGGGCTCTGAACTGGTAGTGCCTGGTTCCCAGCTGAAAGTGTAAGTGTCTTTGGGAGCGCCTGTCTATTTTGATATGACAGTATGCATCTTGAAGCTCTAATGAGCACATCCAATAATCCTTGTGAAGAAATGGTAAGATGGACTGTACCATTACCATTTGGAACTTTGACTTCTTCACATACTGATTCAAATTGCTTAGATTCAAAATTGGTCAGAGATCACCTGTTTTCTTGGGCAATAAAAAGAAGCGTGAGTAAGTTCTGAATCCTGTCTGGTCTGGTGGGATTTCTTGGATGACTCTCTTTTCTAAGAAGCTTTTGGATTTCTTGAGCTGCTTCTTTCCTTTGACTGGTGCAATGTTGGGAAGTTTCTTGCTTTCGCAGGTAGGGAGTTAGAAAATGGTATGTAATAGCCTCCGGATATTATTCTTAGCACCCATGAATCTTGTGTTATATTTGCCCAGACATCTGAGTGCAAGGACAATCATCCCCGACTGCCTCCAGAAATGGACAGCTGGGAAGACCTTCAGGAGTGCTGGAAGCATTTATCCAGAAAGGAATCCCAAAATCCCTGGTACTGAGGACCTCCTCTGCCTCTAGGCAGCATTTTCCATTAGAAGTTTCTCCTCTGCCTCTAGAGGAATTATCACTGCATGGGTATTGGAAAGCACCTTGAGATTTTCAGAACCACATTTTCTTACCACCTCTTAAATTTCTGGAAAAGAATCATTGAGGGGGTAGAAAATATGATTCCCATGGCAGACAAGGTCTTTCCATCCTGCTCACCGCAGGTAAACATCTCTTTTACTGACAGCCCAAATAAGGATGTGCCATTGAATGGAGCATTGATAAAGGACATCTTAAAAGGTCTACAAAGTTGCATAGCAGCATCCAGGCATGTCTGCTTATGGTAAAGCCTGAAACAGCGGCTCATGAGGTGCCTTCTGCTGCATGAGAAATCAACCTCATAGTGGCATTTAATATGGACAAGAGAATGGCCAGTTACTAGGATGGTCTTTTGAAATCCTTTGCAGACATGGACTCTGAGAGAGTATTTGATAGCTCTTTGGTCAAATCTTTCTGAAGTCTAGTGAAGTGTGCCAGGTAGTTTAGAGACCCCAAGGCAAAGTTCGCCGAGGAACAGACTCACTTTCCAAATCTGTTCAATGCTCTAGACTCCCTTTTTGGCAGATGGAGAGAAGAGCTTTTTCTGTTAGCGCTTTCTTGGTGGCTGCAGCCACTACCATAGCATCAACTGGGACTCCTATGCTCCAGTGGGGTCTGTCTTTTGGAGGGGCTAAGAATTATCAGGTTTCTTTGGGATAGGTTTGATGGTATCATAGGTTCATAGGTTAGTACTAGGCTATCGGCCCTAAGGCCTATGCAAGCCTAGCCATAACAATTCCCTGGAAATTTTTTCCCACAATATTTACTTCTCTGGGCCCCTGTCTAGCAGGGTGACTGACATGATCCCCAGGGTGAATTTCCTATCTCCCATCCAATCATCAAGGTTCCTTTTGAAGAGGGCCAATGAGGTGCTCTGCTTGACATGTATGGGCAATCTATTCCAGAGTATGGGGAGTCTCTGGGTCAGAAACCTATCCCTCCAGTATGTTTTGTTCATTGCGATAATAAGATTTAGATCCCTGGAGCGTGTGGCTCTGAGGGATTGCAATTACTTTAAGTGGAGCATGTCCAACAGCTCAGGGTTTGACATGGCCTTGTATGTTAAGCAGAGATCGCCTCTGATTAGACGATACGCCACAGAGTTTAGCTGAAGTTTTTTTAGATGGTCAGCATATGGCATCTGCTTTAGGCCTGTGATTCTTTTAGTGAGGTATTTCTGTGGCCTTTCCAGCTGTTGCAGATGTCTTGTGAGGTACATACCAAATGGGGCATTATACTCTATAATGGGTCTATTGAGGGATGAGTACAGTGGGACAATGACCTCCTTTTTTCTGAATGAAAAGCCCTTAGTGATGAGGTGTGCCACGTAGAAGGATTTCCTGACTGTTGTGGCGATGTGGTTATCGAAAGTGAGACCACTGTCCACTTGTGCCCCTAAGTCTCTCATCACACTTTCGATGTTTAGTGTCCTACCACCTATGTGGTAGTTCATGGGTACATGTTTTTTTCCAAAGGGGATGACTATACATTTCTTGGCATTACGCTTGAGCCTATGGCTCTGGCACCAGGCATCTGTTTCTCTAAGACCCTTTTGTAGAATATCCACATCATTTGGGGATTCAATAATAGCTCCCAGTTTGCAGTCATCTGCAAACTTTGTTAGCCAGAGTCCTTTAATGTTGGCCTGTACTTCAGAGAAGTAGATGCCAAACAAGAGTGGTCCCAGGACTGAACCCTGAGGTACTCCACTTGTCTGGAACTGGATTTGGAGTTGGCTACTTTTACAGTCTGGGTTCTGTCAGTAAGCCAGTTGGCAACCCATCGAGTGACGTAGGGATTTATGCCCAGCTTAGTAAGTTTATCTATGATTGCAGAGTGGGGGATGGTGTTGAAGGACTTGGCGAGGTCCAGATAGGCTGTGTGGACCTCCTTACCCTCATCCACAGCTCTGGAGACCGATTTGAAGAAGTCAATCAGATTCAAGAGACAAGATCGACCCTTCACAAACCCAAACTGGGTGGGGTCCAGTGTCTGGAGGTTGCCAATGTCTTTGTTTATAAGTTCCATGATAATGAGTTATTCATGCCCTTGCAGATCAGGCTTGTCAGACTGATGGGATGGTAGTTCCCAGGATCCAAGGTGGATCCTCCCTTGTGGAGTGGGATAACTGTAGCTGTGCGCCACTCAGTGGGCACGAAGCCTGAGGTGAGGCTATGATTAAACATGACACATAAGTGGTCTGCCAGTTCATTTTGTAGTTCATATAGTACACAGCCTGGGATGTCATCTGATCCCATGGATGCTGTATTCTTAGCTTTGGAGAGTGCTGTTTCTACCTGTGTGGCTGTGATTATCGGAATTTGGCAATCTTTTGGTATTGAGATGGGCCCTTTAGGGGTGAAAGGGGAGTGAAGTTGGCACTAAATCGATCTGCCAGGATATTGCCAATATCTTTGGGATCAGTATATTTAATGCCATTCTGTTGTAGTTCAGCAGATCTGAGCATTGCCATTTAGATTCTTGACATAACTATATAATGTCTTGTGGTTGTCTTTGGAATCTTTGGCAATTTTATTTTCATAACTAGCATTTGAGGATTTTATGAGGGATCTCAGCTTCTAACTGAGGCTGGTGAGGGAGTTTTTTGCATCCTGGGATTTTCCTCTTTTCTGCAACAGTTTCTTCCTTCTGTTGTATAGTTTGTTTATAGCAGGGGATCGCCAGATTGGCTTCCTTTTTTTGGAGAAGAGCATCTTGGTTCTATTTGGGATGGCACGATTCATGCACAAGTGGATGTGCTCGTACAGTGCCTTAGTGTAGGATTCTGCAGTCGAACTTCCAGATCCTGTCTGCGTGGGTGTTGTGAAGTTTGTCACTTCTGACTTTAGTAGCATGAAGTTGGCTTTGGAAGTTTTTTAAGGAGGTTTCCTTACTGGGGGGTGGGGGTGGGATGTGGATGTCAAGGGTGATTTGCTTATGGTCAGACCTGACCAATGAGGGGGTGACCACTGGTGTGGAGCATCTATCTCCCATGTTGGTAATGACCAGGTCTAGGATATTGGAGCCCCTGTTGGGACAATGGATTAGTTGATCCAGAGCGCTGGAATTTATGAATTCCAAGAACCGTTGGGAAAAGGAGTTGGTACCCGAGTAGTTTTCCCAGTTAATGGCAGGGTAGTTGAAATCACCTAGTATTAGGGTGTTTGGTTGTATCTTAATATTTTCCAGTATGTTTAGGAAGGTGTAGTGAGAATCTTGGGGTATGGTGGGGGATCTGTAGCAAGCTACAATTTGGATTGCAGTCTTACCTAGTGTTAGTTGCACCTGGAGAATTTCAGATGCAATGTGTTGGGCAACTAGCCTGGAGGTGTGAATATCCTTGGTGAATATGGACACTCCTCCACCTTTAGTGTTTCAGTCTTGCTTTTGTGGCCAAAAAGTGTGGTAAGAATTGTAGCCTGGTATTGCAGGGGTGCTCTCTGGAGCCTTGAACCAGGTCTCAGTCGCTGCACAGATATCGATGTTCTACACTTTTAGGAGTGCCTCGAGAGAGTGTATTTTGAGGTTTGGACTTCTAGCATTGAGTAGCATTACCTTCAGATTTTGCATGCTTGTATCTGTTACGGTGATGGTTTTATCCTTTGATCCTTGCCTAAAAAAGGCACTATAGGGGTGGCAAGAGCTTTAGCCAGTAACCTGAATCCCAAAGGTGACAGGTACAGACCATCTCTGACAAAGCATCGTGGTTTGTCAATCATGTCTTCCCAGGCAGACAAATACTGAATCCCCTTTGAATGACACCAGAAGCTTAGCCAATTGTTGAAGTCAATCATTTTGTCCTTATACTGTGGGTATCATTCTGGGTGAAGGCAGGATGCTACTCAGGGCTAGGGTCATACCTGCCTGGGTCACATGATCCAAGAGCTCTTCCATGTCTCTTTTCATGTAGTCCAGGGAGGTACATCTCAAGTCATTCACTCCAGCATGGACAATGACAGAGTCGTATTTGTACTTGTTGTGGAGTGACTTGAGTGCATGCATTATGTGGCGGATCCTGGCACCTGACAGGCAGCTGACTGTACTTTTCTCCTTGTTCAGCCTGGTGAGTGGGACATCAGTGTGCCTGACTATAGTGTCACCTATGACTAAAGTGTTGGGTACATTGTCTTGCCTTAGGGGCTGTTGTTGGGTGGCACACTGGTGTTGTGAGCTATGTGTCACAATGGTTGTGACTGGTGTTTTTTTGCGTTTCGGCTTCGGAGGTCCTTGTTGCTTGGGCAGGTTAATGTTAAGGGCCTCCGCATATGTGGGTTTAGTGTTGCTATGTGTGGGAGTTGATGGTGTGGGTTTTGAAGGGCTGTGAGTTGCTAGAGGTGTAATGCATGTGTTAGCCTTCTCCTCTTGACTGTCTAGCACAGTCTTGACCAGAGAGAGCTTTGCTTCCAGTTTGGTTATGTAAGTGCATCTCTCGCAGTTTGTAGTATTGGGTGGTAGGAGGAGAGGATTGTCTGTGTACATGAGGCAGTTGCCACATTGCCCCAGTATGCCCAGATTCACCAGGTGGACAGGAGAAACCACCTGAAGCTGATCCTTGGACATGCCTGTTTAGGTGCTTTTTTGTAAGGTTTAAGAGCTGTTTTCCCTTACCTTTGCAAGGTACTTTGCAATTGTAGGCTGTTTAGTGCCTATGATTAATTTCTCCTTATTGACAAAGAGAGCTGAGTGCTTGTATCAGGTTCAGGCTTCCTAGAGCTTTACAGCAGATTCTAGAGCAAGTGCTAATCACAGGGGTTCAGATTTTAGTGCTACTACTGAGAAACCAGCTTGTTTTAAGGGATAATTTGAAGAGCAGATTTTCTGGCACGTGAAATAGTTTAACTGTAGCCTCGTAGTGCTCCACGGTGTGAAAAATGTGCACACACAGGCGTTTTTAAGCCAGAAAGTTGAAAGGGATAGAAATCAGCCCAAAAAGGCTAATAAAATTACAATTTCAGAGCTGGAAACCACTCCTCTAGAGTTAGATAGGCAGTACAATGCTCACCAGTCCCACTGGTAGGCAGTAGGACTTCCCTCTGCCACAGCAAGGTCTGGATAGCTCTGAGCACAGAAAATAAAGTCCTGAGACAAGCAAGGCCTGGGATATGGACTGGCTAGAAAAGGTGGGAAACGAGCAAACAAGATAGTATATATATATATATATATATATATATATATATATATATATATATATTTTTTTTTTGTTTGTTGAAACAGGCTAAACAATGCAATAATACAGTAAATAAACACAGAAAAGTCTAACACACTTGAGTGTGTAGTCCTAAACAGTAAATGCAATTAAAATTCTACAAAATTAGCAATTTAAAACTTTTTAAATGAAGCAAGGCAAGTGCACAACTGAAAAACGATTTAAGTGGCAGTAATACAGCAGAATAAGTAGCTAGTCTACAAATACAGAGAAATCTATATATACAGAAAAGCAGCTAAAACACACAAACCCTTCAGATGCAGTGCAACCTAGAGTACTTGAGTTGTCCAGTTCTTCCCAAGCCCAGTAGCAAACTACATCGATGGGTTCATCTGCTGGAGGGTAACCCAAGACACAGAAGGTTCCAAAAATACAAATTCTTCCAGGATTTTTGGAATACCAGCCACCTTTTTGTGTAAGAATCTCTAAAATGTCTCTGAAGGAGATGTCATCTGGTGGTGATCTGGGGGACCCTTCTCCTTCATCAAAATCAGTATCATCTGTGAGAGACTCCATCAGGGAGTCTACATGCCTTCTCTTGCACATTCTCTTTAATGAACTTCTTCCGGGGGAAGTATCAGAAGAGAGGTGAAGTTCCTCTATCAGAACTTAATGGGCAGTTGTTGGAACTGGCTGTCCCCTGTGGAGTAGGTCTGATTGACTCAGAGCTCAGATCCAATGAGGGAAAAGGGGTAGGATCTGAAAAGGGAGAAGGTGGCTCTCTGGATAAAGAAAAAGCCCTTTCCGTGACCTCAAAGGCAGATGGAGCCGGAGACACCTTCATATACCCTTCATTGTACCCCTGTACTCTTCACTTATCAGACCAATGATTGAGTACAACGCCCCATTCGGAATGTACCTTACCCGACACCTGCAGCAGTTGGAAAGACCCCAAAAGTTCCTCACCCAAAGGATAAAGGGGCTCAAACATATGTCATACGATGCCCGACTGAAGAAACTCCAGCTCTATTCAGTCGCATACCGTCTGCTCAGAGGTGATCTGTGCCTGACATACAAGGCCATGTCCAACCCGGAATTAATGGACATGCTCCACCTCAAAAAATCCAAATCCACCAGAGCCACGAGAGCAAGAGACTTAAACCTCAACATGGATATAAATAAGACGTGCTGGAGGGACAGATTCATCACCCAGAGACTCCCTACACTATGGAACAGAATCCCAGTCCATGTGAGGCAGAGCCCCTCACTGACTCTGTTCAAGAGAAATCTTGACGAGTGGATGGGAGATCGTAGGTTTACCCCGGGAATCATCTCTGTATCACTGCTGGACAGAGGCACAGCAAACTAATGGGTATAGTATTCTCATCCTAAGGGGTGGTGAAAGCCACACACACTCTGGCTAGGCTTATAAATGCCCTAGGGCAGATAGCCTAGTATGAACCTATGAACCTATGAACCTATGAACACCTCAGTCCGTCCAGCTGGAACCAAAACTCTCAGCGAAGGCAGATCTTAACCACCCTTGGATCCATGCTTCAAGGATGGAACTGGACCTGAACTGTCTAGAACTAAGGCTCTGAGGGGTAGAGACAGATCTGACATCAGAGTGAATCCCAGTCCCACTGATCTGATGCCAGCACTTTGATTAAAGGACCAATTCTGACTGTATCAGAATGGAACCAGTCAGGGATACTATCTGAGTCAAGGAAGAAATCTTATTCAGATCTGACTCCAAACCTCTCAGTGATTTTAGATCCTGGGACTCCAAAGCAATTATGCTGATAGGAGAAGGAGTAAGAATAGCATGGGATGCACTTGAAAGGCTCACAGATCTGATAGGGAATGGAGCCGGGATGACCCCCATCTGGATCCGAGCTCTGAAAAATTTTCACATCATCCTATCCACATCTGCTTCTGATAAACTTCTGGAGGACCTGGATAATGTAGTGGATGGAGGTCTGGAATGTCTCTTAGGTGTCTGCAACAAACAGGATTGCAGAGTAGAAGAAATGGGATTAATAGAATACTCTATTGTACAACCAATATGTGATGTGCCAGGTTTCTGATCCGGGGATCTAGGATCCAAAGACCTTGCACTTACAGATATAACTACTGGAGTCAAAACTTTCAAGTCTAAAGGTTTCAGATATGAAAGCCTGGTGTTATGCATCTGAAAACTTATGGTTCTTAGAGGGTGACTTCAACAAAGCCCTGGGGGGCTTCTGTGGGGAGCATTTTCTCAGATCTGATGGAATGGATATAGCCATTTAGAGGGGGTTTGAGCCCCAGAAGATGTAGTAGAAGCCAGGAGAAGACCCTTTAATATCAATGTATTATGCTGGTTAGCCAAGGCCCTAGAATTAAAGGTGGAACAAATTGACCAGTTTGTATCCAGATGAGTGACCCGAGGCAAAAAACACTCCTTGTGGGCATCCAGATTCAGAATCTTATGCCAACAAGAAGTTCATTTTTTGAAGCCCATCGGTTTATCTGACATGGTAACAAGGTCAATGTACACCAATGTGAACACACTAGCAGCAAGTAAGAAAATTTAAACAATACAGTGAAAGAAAGTTTCCATATTTATTTATTTTATTTTTATTTATTTTTTATTTTTTGTTTTTAGAAAGGGAAAAATTACCAACAATGGTAATATAAAATAATTACCTTAATTGGCTTTGTTGTACACTACTGGCCCACCAGATAAGCAATAGCACTTGCTGTCCAAACCCTGCCAAATACCCAGCATCTGTTGCACTGTAGTCATGAATAAGCAATGTCATGTGTTTCTCGGCCACATGAATATTCATCCAGATAGGAATCAAATACCGCAGACTTGTATATTCTCAGAACAAACACAGTTCAAGTAAAGTACTGGAAATATACCTTTTTGTAATTAAACTTAAGTGGATTCACTGAACGTTCACTGGCCAAATACAGGTGAAATCAGACTTATCGCTACACCCCTCTTGTGAAATCCAGGCTGATGCAGGATGTTTTAATGCACCATACAAATAGCCTTAAACAGGAAAAATGCGAACCTTACACCTTCAGCAGGACAACCTGAAATCATGCTACTTGCTACCCTGTACTCGTTCCCCCATTTCACAAAAAAAAAAAAAAAAAAAAAAAATTATATATATATATATATATATATATATATATATATACATATATATATATATATATATATATATATATAAATATATATATATATATACACACATATATATATATATATATATATATATATATATATATATATATATATATATCTGTATCTATAGAAGAATCACAATTATGGTTTACAGCAGTTACTGCCACTGACACAGTACAAGACAACTCTGCAGTCAGAATGCAAGAACCTGTAACTCAGCACTCAATTTGTGTAAATAATAGACAAAAGTGTTAGAATGCACTTAGTTATTTAATTAACAGTACTTACATGATGCAGCAAGTATGTATCCGCAAATCAGCTAGAATAAGGCAATGGGCAGAAATACGGCAAAGCGTGCAGTCAGCATTGTCTCTCGTCCCATCAGGATAAAACAGACCAGCGGTTGTGGGTTCAGATCAAATAGCTTTATTACATGCAAGCACATCAGGATTGAGGCTTAGTCACTTAAACTTAAATAAACATATAGACAGACTGACTACTGCACTCATACATGTTAACACTCTTGCAGTTCACTCAAAATAGCACTGCTGCCTGCATGTGCTCTCTATTTATATGCACGTGCCCTTACTTTGAAATGCTTCTTAAAGTCACAACATACACTCTGATCTACATCCTCCCTCTTTCAGAAATAAGTCATGCACAGTAATAATGATAATAATCATTGATAACTAACTGTACAGAAATAATCCTTTGGCATGCAATTATACAGAAGGAATTACATTTGAAACAATCATGTCCAGGTTGCTGTATATTTTACACTAGGTCTGGAAATACAACCTGATCAAGTGACATAAAAATTAGGACTGGGTTTAGCAGCAGGGACTGTCTTTAATGAATGTTCAACTTCAGGGACATCTGGGACATCATCAGGAATGGGAATAGGTCCTGAGACATGTCCTTCAACAGAAACTTCGTCTGGACTGCTCTGAGATCTAGAGTGCATATCATAGGTACAATGCTGTGATATCGATTCAGACACCAGAAGAAGATGCCTGTGATTTTTCTGAATTCTATACCATCAGATTCTACGAAGTAAGATCTCGGCTCAGAACATACACCTCTCACTTGACAAATTTAATCAAAATCTTTCACCATTTGCATCCTCACTATCTCTCCTTTCAATGGACGAAGAAATCTGCTCATTTTATCATAGTCGGACTTCTGGAATGAACGCTTTTTGAATACTTTGGCTTTGATTGCTCTGGTGATTTTACCATTAACTACCAACAAAATGGAGCTGAAGGCAAGGTTATTCTGGTTTGCCTAGACAGAAGTCTCTGATCAGGTGAGCCAAGTAAATTGTCACAGGGTATATTTCTGAGATTAAGCAAATTCAAGAAAACATCGATATTGCCAAGCTTTGACCTCTCTAGTAATTGCTTTGCACTTTGTAATGCACGTTCAGCTAGGCTGTTTGACTGTAGGTACTCAAGACTACTGGTAACATGGATAAAGTCCCACTCTTTTGCAAATTTCTGAAACAGCTGACTGGTAAACTGGGCACCATTGTCAGAAATAACTTTGTGTGAACTACCATGGACTGAAAAATTACATTTCAACGTAGTAATGACAGTACTGGACGTTAGATTGGGTAGCAGATTAATCTCGAACCAATCTGAATAAGAGTCTACCAATACTAAGTAATGTTGACTATTCCACTCGAATATGTCAGTGGCTACTGTTGACCAAAGTAGTTCAGGAATCTGGCTTAGCTGAAGTTGCTCTTTTTGCAAAAGCGGTTTAGTACTATTGCATACCGAACAAGATGAAAGTACTTTATCGATATCTTTTAACAGAGAAGGCCAAAATACTAGTCCTCTCTCCCTTGTTTTGGTAGCTTCGAAATCTGGGTGGCCACAATACAATATTTAGATGTACTCATGTTGTAATGAAGTAGGAATGACAACTTTAGGACCTTTAAAAATGATACCATCTTCCATCAACATCTCATCTATGTAAGGAAAATAAAGTTGCACTTCTGTTGGTACACAAGATTGCTCTGACGGCCATTCAACATTGATGAAGTAGTTGAACTTTTGCAAAACTGGATCAGTCTTTGTAAGATCTTTTAGCTCATCAAGTCTTGTGGTAGAAAAATTATGCACTTCCATGACATCAAAGTCAAAATTCTCTGCATCAAGCTTTTCTGTGGTATTTCTGGGCGATCTGGATAAGGTATCAGCCAAATAAAGAAATTTGTCTTTTGTATAGACCATTTTGAAGTTGTACTTTTGTAATCTGAGCATCATTCTTTGGAGTCTTGCTGGAGCTGTATGCATATGCTTCTTTAAAATAGTGACTAGAGACTGATGATCAGTCTCAATCTGGATAGCTCGGCCATAAATATAATCATGGAACTTCGAACATGTGAACACAATTGCCAAAAGTTCCTTCTCAATCTGAGCATACTGCATCTTAGTTTGGGAAAGAGTTCTAGACAGATAGGCTACTGATCTGCCCTCTTGAAGAATAACTGCATCAAGACTGAACTTTGAAGCATCACAGGAAATAATTACTGATTTGTGGACATCATAGTATCTTAACGTTGGTGGACTGGCAATTTTCTATTTCAGGTCATCAAATGCTGTTCCAACCATAAGGGCACTGATAATTCACTGAAGTCTGGTATAAACTTACCCAACAAGTTAACCATACCAAGAAAACACCGTAAGGCTTGGACATAGTCTGGAGCTAGCATCTCAAGAATGTCTGTTTGGAAGGATCTGGTCATAAGCCTGAACTGGTAAATAAATGACCGACATACTGTAAGTAATGTTTGGTAGCCTGAATTTACATTTCTGAGGACTGAGCTTTAGATTCACTTCACATGCTCCTTCCAGAACTTTCCTGAGGTTTCTGTCATGCTCTGCTTCACCACTGCCTCAAACTAGTAAATCATCTACTATTATAGCACAAAGATAGCCTGAAAAAATTACTCCATTGCACGCTGAAAGACTGCATTGGCAGAATTTATTCCAAAAGGCATTCTGAGAAATCTATATCTACCAAATGGCGTACTGAATGTAGTCAGTAGTGAAGATTTGCGATCAAGCATTACTTGCCCAAATGAACTATTCACATCTAAGACAGAAAAAACAGTGGCATTTGGCATGAGGGTAGCAACTTCCTTAACTGTACACATAGGATATTGGAGTCGCTTTAATACTTTGTTTAAGTCTCTTGGGTCAATACATATTCTTATTTCACCTGAGCTTTTCTTATGAACAACTACCATGGAAGACAGCCATTCAGTTGGTTCTGTGACTGGATAAATCACACCTTGCTGGAACATTTTATCTAACTGAACTTTGACTCTGTCCTGCATAGCTATCAGAACTCTTCTTGCTGGTCTGTCCACTGGACTGATACTCTGGGACTAATTTTATGGAGTACACAACTGGACATTCACCTAGGTTGTCTTCGAAAATATCAGCATACTCTGTGAAAATAGTATTGGTGAAATTGGAACTAGGACGTGTTACATGATGGACTGCTTTGGTAAAAGAAAGCAGTTTCATTTTTAAACTGCCTCTGAGACCTATTAATGATTGTACCAGTCTTTTGACTATGTAAAATTGCAAGCTGTAACTGTTCCCAGCTGAATAGGGTAATGAATCTCTTCACCTCCTTAAGCAACAAGCTTTGCACAATTGGCCAAATTAAGTTGTTCACCAGCTCTTACTCTAGCAAGTGTTTCTGCTGACATAACATTGCACTTTGAACCAGTGTCCACTTTGAGTTAGTGGGTTTTACCATTAATCAGGACAGTATAAAACACTTTGTTTTTGCTGACAAATCTACTCCATTAACCTTTTCTCCAACCAGTGATATACCATCAACACAGAAAGTTGATTTGCAGCTTTCTATATGATCAACTCACTTTTTTGAGTGGCCTTTCTTAATAAATGAATGAGGCTTGTTCGATATGCAAAGCTTTTGAAAGTGGTTCCGTTTTTTACACTTGTGGCATTGCTGACCAAATGCTAAGCACTTTTCTGTTTTGGACCCGTGATTAGCACCACAATTATGACAGTTAACAATGAGACTTGACTTGGGTTTTGCTGACTCGCCCTTGTGCTGCACTAAAAATGTCTGTTATACTGAGCTAGTCTTAGAACTTGCTGGAAAGGTACGGGCTCTCCCTGGAAATCCCACAGGGGCTGCGGCTGCCATGTGCTTAGGCCTGTTTCTGTTAGCTACAAGCTGTATGCTGTCTGCGTTTGCCCTAGAGGCTGCTGAAACCATGCTCTTATCCCTTGCAAGCATGTTTGTGTGCCTTTCTGTAAGCTCATGTATATGATAAATCTTTATGGCTTTGCTCAAGATTAAATCACTGTCTTGATTCAAAATCTTTCTCACTGCAGCATTATTAACACCACACACGTTTGTCCTTTATCAACTCATCTTTCAAATCACCAAATTTGCAAGTTTTAGCTTTGTTTCTCATGTCAGTAATATAAGCTGCAAATGTTTCTCCTGACTTTTTGTCTCTTGTATAAAATAAGTGCCTCTCCAATGTAACATTTGTCTGGGGGTTACACATTTCTCTAAATTTACATTTCAAGCACTCAGGGTCCTCCCTTGATTCAGCTTGTACAACAATGTGTTGTTTTTCCCCTTTTGCATATACTGCTGGTGCATACACAAATGAATGTTCTCTTTCAATGGCTTCTGACCCCCACTAGATTAAGCAGAATAAATGCCCTTGTACGTGCATCTTTGTCAGAAAAAGCTGCTTGTATGAAAATATCATATTCCTGCTCAAATACTCTCCAATTCTCTGCAATATTATGATCAAACACAAGTGGACTGGGTCTGCAAAATGCCTCTGCCATGCCAACACAGTGTAATAAAGACACTTGGAATTATGTACGAACATGCACACACACACACACACACACACACACACACACATATATATATATATATATATATATATATATATATATATATATATATATATATATATATATCAAAAAATGTTCCCAGAAACTTGTAATTATGCCCAATAGCACAATAGACTCTTCCAAATAACTGTGCTTTGTGAAGTAAGTCTCTGTAGCACAAGAACACTTTGAAATCACTGTACTTTGCAAAACCACTCATCAGTGTAAGAAAGACTTTGAAATGACGGCAATTTGCAAATGAACTGTACACAGCACAAGAAACTTCTCGAAATGACTATACTTTGTGAAATAACTCTGTACAGTGTAAGAAACACTTTGAAATGACTGCACTTTACGACTGAACTGTACATAGCACAAGAAACTTCTCAAAATTACTGTATTCTGACTGAACTTTGTGAAATAACTGTACTTTGCACACAGTAAACTCTTCAAAATAATTGTGCTGTAATAAAGCACAGATTGCAAACACTTTGTGTACTCTGAGATACTTCAAATAACTTTAATTATACTTTGAATTGCTTTTGTCAATGCAAATAGTAGCTCTTGTCGAAAACATGATTGTTTACTAAAACAATGCAGTCACTTTGCTTTTCTTTGCTCACTTTGCCCTTTTATTGTACTCGTTATGCTCATTTGACTTCTATCATGGTCATTATACTTTTCTTGTGCTTGTTTTACTTTTAACATGCTCGCTATGCAAATCAGAAATAATTCTGAATGCTCTCATAAGTATTTTGAATAATTCTATCAAATATCATGGCTTTGACTATGTCGTTTAATCAATAATGCATTTTATGCTTTGTAAATGCTTCGTATCATTTTCTTTATGAAATAAATCATTTGTGTGAGTTTTAATTACCTGAAATTAGTTTCTGTCATTTTTTCAATCATTTGAGCAGGGTGGGATAATTTATTCCTCTATATACCTCCATTTCTAATTGTGCACCTCATGGCTCAACTTCTGGCTTCTTGTTGCTCATACATGCCAGTTTCAAAACCATGTTGTTCAGGCATGCCACTTCTAACACCGTGTCATTCAGTCAAGTCACTTCTAACATCACTTCGTTCAGACATGCCACTTCTGACACCATGTTGCTTGTCCGGTCAGGATTAAACAGATGAATGGTTGTGGGTTCAGTACAAACAGCTTTATTACATACAAACACATGTGGATTGAGGCTTAGTCACTTAAACTTAAATAAACTTATAAACAGACTGGCTACTGCACTCATACATGTTAACACTGTGGCTGTTCACACAAAATGGCACTGCTGCCTGTATATCTCTATTTATAAGCACATGCCCTCACTTTGAAATGCTTCTTAAAGTCAGAACACACACACACAGACACACACACACACACACACACACACACACACACACATATACACTGATCTGCAAGCATAACACTGTAATTGCGACCAACTTTACTTAAGTAACACAGTAAGCTAATGATAAGTAAAGCAGTCACTGAAAACTCAGAATGAGGTACTGGAAAGAAGCAAAAAAATGAGTGAATAACACTGATTAAACAAAATGCATGAGCTAGGAGCAAAATGTATAACTGGATTTTTGACATTTTAGATGTCTTATAAATGCTCCTGCTATCCTGCTTTTCATTACATGCATATCTATGCAAACTTTTATACACACACGCAAACACACGCACACAAAAATATTACTTTTTTCTCTTTGCTTTTGCAGGGGGGCAACCTGCCGTGCACCCCCCACCATGACTACTTAAATATACAAACTCTGAGATTGCACTACATTGAGGAAGATAGTAAACTCCAACTACACAACTGATATTTATGCTCTCACTGGCAAATCTGCACGGCATGCCAGTCATGCATCATTTACATTACACATCACAGTCATTAGGCTTGTCAATCACTCTAGCCATGCCCATTCCTGCACAAAACGGCTGGTGGACCAGTACAGTCCAACAACGCCCCTTAATTAAAAGGGCACTCTTCCACTCTAACGTCAGTTTCTTGCTAGAGGACTTTGTTTACATTTTGG
Source organism: Protopterus annectens (assembly GCF_019279795.1). Taxonomy (NCBI): domain Eukaryota; kingdom Metazoa; phylum Chordata; order Ceratodontiformes; family Protopteridae; genus Protopterus; species Protopterus annectens. Next base: position 477,920,381 of record NC_056735.1, read on the forward strand.
TCCTGTGTAACTCACATGTTCATACAGAGGCAGGGTTTTCAGAGAAGCTTGTTAGCATATTACAGGTCAGATTTTACAAACTCCAGTGGGGGTGGGTTAAGTGCTAAGAGTTTACAGTTTGTCCTTTTGTATTTTTCTTCCCCCACTCATAGGCTATTAGATTAGTTGAATGACTAGTTTATCCTCAGCCTGAGATGCTATTTAGTCACACTCAGATCTGCAGCCTTTGTGGCAGTGAAATTACATCTTCGTCAGTATATGCTTGTTTTTGTAAAATTTTGTATAATGATAATCCCACCCTATGCAACTGTGTTTCTTTTTCTTTTTTTTTTTTTGTTTCATGCTTTTTTCCCTTCACTGGTTATAATTTTTCATATAGACTGCAGTAGTGTTGCTTATTAGTGCAGATACTCATGCATTGCAGACATACCTTTATAATCAGACAGTTTCCCTCATTTCACAGAACAGCATTGCTTTGGACAACTGCATGTTGCAAAGAAACCCAATCAGTTGCAATCTAATATTCTAAAAGAATAAAATCGTATAACTTTTCAAAAAATGACATACAACTTTAAAACTGAATCTTGTTACTGTACTAAAAGTATTTTCCCATTAGCTGATGCCCTTTAGGAATCACACAGTAACTGTATAATTCTGCTTCCATCCAACTGAATTTATTTTCTTTTTTCTTCCCTGAATTGTGATAAAATGTGCTATCACTCCTTTCCTGAATATTTGACAGCAGTAGAGTTACACTGATTAGCATCTGAAAGTTGAGGCAAATGTAGTCTCTATATTTCCCCATATCTTCCTCTGTATGTGTATAAGTATTCATGCAATATAAAAATCTAAATTTATATTCATGTGGTTGTAAAACCACAGCCTTGCTATGTCTTACTGACAAGCTTGTAATTCAAAGCATTCTTGAATATCTGTCAAATTTGTATATGCTGGATATGTGATAGTTTTAGTAAAATATACGCATTATGTATAAAGTGCACATAATTGTTTTAGTAGTGCAATTCACTGTTAGTACTGGAACTGGAATTCTCATAATTTTTCTTAAAGGGGCCTTTGTTGTGACTGCAACAACTGTGTTCACTAGACCACTTACCCCCTTATCAAAATGGAAATATATAATAATTTAAATACATAGGTGCACATTTCATTCTTTATCATACATATTGCTGTGGTTGTTTAAAATGTATTTGCTCTATATCTTTATGTTTTTTTACAGATCCACATATATTTGCATATCTTTCTCTCTCTCTCTCTATATATATATATATATATATATATATATATATATAACATATATATGTGAGTCTATTTAATTCTGTCTCTTTATTTGGTTTATATGGTGATGAAGTGGGTTCAGCTGAATCCACTTCAGTCAAAGTCCGGAGATCGAACGGCGACAATGTCAAACCCAGCATTGTGGAAGTACAAATCTCGCCCCTATCTCAACCTATGTTAAACTCCATTTCGAGCTCGAAGACAAGTTGTATTTCAACAATGTCGGAATTCAACATTATTGTTTTCGCGTACGTGGGTCGATGATCCCATCATTCGATGGGGTCTGGTTCGACCATGACACAGTAAACCCTTTATTTGTGTGTCTGTGTTTATGTATACAGATGCACACATACTTATATGTGTGTTGGTGGATGTATACATATATGCATGCACACACACATACACTGGCATGCAGGAAGTATTTTGACTAAGGTGATAGTATAGCTGCTCGTAACAGCATATGTGTCACTGACTCTTTATTGCTAGTTTAACAAATAACAATCTTTTCCATTTGTTATATGCCAGTTGACAAGAGTATTAAAAGTGTGACTCAAGTAACAGAGTATTCTTGCCTTAAGTCATCTAAACTTTTGGAGATGATAATCTTACTTGTGTGTTGGCACACTCTCAAATTGCACTGGATTTTTTTTCCGGATAACTGTTGCCATATCCCTAAGAATTTGGTGGGGGAGGTACTTTGGAGGAAGTAAGCTTAGCAGTAGGTGGCCAAGAGTAATTACATGTAGACATCAATTTGCCATTACAGAGTTGGAGTTCTTCCCAGATATACAAACAGAAGGCAAACAAGGTACTCCCAATGTATAGTTCAGGTAGGGCGCAATCAGCAAAAAGCCTGAGATGAAGAATAATTGGACATTACAATATGTTGCTTTCACAGTCACCTCAATTAAAGAGAGTGGCACTGTAAACAGCACCAGTACCAGTGCGGGTACAAATTCAGTCACAGTATCTGTGGACATATGACAATAACAGTTAATAAACACCCACAGTACAGGTAATTAGGTGGCTTACAAAAGGATGCTACAGCAGTTTAGAGACACTAGGAAGGTGCAAGGTTATCAAGTTGCATGGCTCATAGCAGTTTTCACAATGGTGGGCACACACTACTTTACAGGCTGATTAAAACAAGTTTTAGCAGCATTACACCTGGTGAGCTCTCAGATGGCTGCACATTGCCATGGGAAGGTAGTGTGAGCCTTATGGTACAAGTGCCAAACAATATGGTATCACTAATACAAGATATTGTTTTTCATAGCCTGTTTATCATCCTTGATGTGGAGCCTTTAGGTGGTTAGAATAAGAATAATCTAATGATAAACAGGAGGTACCTATGATTGATCAAGAGGTGAAGAACAAGTGGCTGGCTCCAGTCCCATGGGCCACAGAATGGAATGTATACAACGCCTACAACATTACCAAACAACATGCCTCTAACACAGAAGTCTACTTACACTGTTTCATCATAGACTGGTTCTCAAGAATTAGCAGATTTCTGCCATGAGAAGGGCACCCTGCTTACCCAGCTTTAGGTGAGGGCTGCACTAAAGAAAACAGTGGAGTGATGAAGCTTGGACCCCAAACATATACCCCATGCTCAGCTAAATTCCCCACTCATTTAGCATAATGGCAGCTTTTCATGTACAATGGGCAAGGGCATCATGGCAGAATATTAAGAAATTAGGAAGACGGAGGTCCAATGCTTATGAAAGATTGCTGAAAAATAACCTCTTGTAACATGCTGCATATAGACTATATATGCAGACAAAAACATCAGTTTATTGTTGAATGTATTTCAATAATCCATCTCATCTGAATGTTATTATTATATACTACTGACCACACCAAATTTCATACTACCATGATTGTGCTACAAGTATCTCTAAATTCCATATACCTTGCATGACAACGCTTACTGCACAGTTTAGTTTACACAGTGTGCTATTTTTCCTTTCTAATTCCCCCTACTCTGTTTTATATCCTGTAAGAGTACCAACAATAAACACAGATAACATGGTACCTGTAAACAAACATGTAATTGTGTATTTTAATAAATAATGAACACAATAAACAGATGTGTGCTGTAATTTCTATGGTAGCATGAATTAAACTTAACCTCTGCATGAAATCATTTAATTTATTCCCATTATATCTTTATTCAGCTGTCTATTTATTTGCTTACTTATTAATTTCAGTTAAATAACCATGTAAGTGAGTGGCTAACAGACTCTTTTAAGTCACAACCTGACCTCCATGGTGCAAGACACAAACAGAAAATTGGAAATAGAATAAAGAATTATACCACTTTCTGAAAGAATGTCAAACAGTTTGGCTAAATGCAGAAGCGGAATTCAAGAAAAATGATAGCTAAAACAAAATATAAGAAATGGAAAAGAGGTCAAACTATTACTTTAAGGGATAGAAGGTCATCATTGCTTACACCTGAAATATTTGTATGTATGTACATATGTAAAATGTAAGTATAAATAAGTTGTTTAATAGAGTGGCTATGTTAAGAATAGAAGGATGTCTCCATTTTTATTTAGTTTTTATTTTTATGCCCAGTGGTGTTTTTGAACTAATGAGTATGCATTATAGACATCTTGCATTGTCGCAATCCATCAGAAAATTGTCTCTTTGCAGCAAAGTATCACGCTCTCAGCTGCAATTTACACCATTTCCCTGTAAAACTGTTACATTATATTAAACATAGCTATCTATGCCTAGATATATCATTAGTTATGAAACAGTCAGATAAATAAAACAATGACTTCACATGGAATATGTGTGTCTGCTTGCTTGTTTCTTTATTTTGTAAAATAAATTAAACTACAATTTCACATGGAATACGTGTCTACTTATTTATGTATGTATAAAGTTGTACTGGCTAGTTTTAATTAGGAAAAACAATCACTACCTAGCAATAAAAGCCATTAATTTCTTGTGATTTCATGACATTTCATTTATAACTGAAGGCATACCTCTCAGCCTCATAGTATATAGAGAAAAGCCTTGACAGAAACATTTTATTGGCTAAAGTAGTTACCAAAGTCCAAGATAAAACAATGGAAGACAATTAATTTACTCCAAGGTGTTGCACAAGAACAATAAGGTACAAGCAGAAGACAGAGCACATATGATTCAAGGATGACTGGTGACTCCACAGGAAATAAACTCTACCATTTATCCCCCAACTGTTACTAAAGAATAGGTCCTCATTGCACTCTCCAGAGCTAAACACACTACAGCAATAGGCCCTGATAACATCCAAGGATGTCTCCTAAATAGTTTGAAACATGACCTGTTAGGCCCACTAGAATCTCTATTCAGACACAGCTTCCAGACAGGCTTCATCCATAAAGTTGGACCATCAACAGACCCACGGAACTACAGACCCACAAGTTGGACTAGTCATATATGCAAGGCCATGGAAAAAATTATGGATCTAATAAAGACATTGGAAATCTTCAAACACTGGAGCCATCCCAGTTTGGTTTCTTCGAGGGTAGGTCACACCTACTAAACCCAGTGGACTACTTTGAGAAAGCACGTGAGCCATGGATGATGGGTAAAACAGTGCATACTGCCTACCTTGACCAGGCAAAGGCATCTGACACAACACCACCCTTGAGTATTATAGATAAACTCAAAAATGTAGACATAGATTCTTGTGTTACCCGACTGATAGTCAAATGGCTTATGGACAGAACACATGAAGTTAGGGTGGGGAAATCCACCTCCACCAAGAGGCCTGTTACTAGTGGTCATCCACAGGGTTCAGAACTGAGACCTCTCCTGTTTGGAATATACTTCCCAGAAGTCACAGCAAATATAGAATCTTTGGCCAACCAAATTTGCTGATTATTGCAAGCTGGGTGCAATGACTGATTCCTCCAAAGATATAGATAGCCTCGAGGAGGGTCTGAGAGCCAAGTAACTCCTGCCAAAACCATAGGTCATAGACAGACCACATGAAGTTAGGGTGGGCAAATCCACCTCCACCAAGAGGCCTGTTATTAGTGGTCATCCGCAGGGCTCAGAACTGAGACCTCTCCTGTTTGGAGTTTACTTCCCAGAAGTCACAGCAAATATAGAATCTTTGGCCAGCCAAATGTGCTGATTATTGCAAGCTGGGTGCAGTTATTGATTCCTCCAAAGATATAGATATCCTTGAGGAGGGTCAGAGAGCCAAGTAACTGCTGCCAAAACCATAGCCTAAAACTCAATACAAAAAATGCATCTTTATACCTTTTGGGAAGATGCACACTACAGCAAATTGCAACATTGATAACACTCACCTAACAGTAGACCCAGTGGTAAGGGACTTCAGGTTAATAGTAACCTGAACTTTGATCACCATGTGTCCACAGTTGTGAGAAAATCCTTCTGTGTAGTGCCTGTTATATATGTTATGGCATGGCATCTAGATCTAAGGAGATTATAGTCCTATTATGGTCAGTCCTCATTATACCAATAATCAAGTACAATGCACTCTTTGGCATGTATCTGATCAGCCATTTGTGACAACTATAGCAGCCATAGAGATTCTTCATTAAAAGAATACAGGGTGTAAGTAACACGTCCTATGTGGACTACCTCAAATCCTTGTCCCTGTACTCAGTCTCCTACAGACTACTGAGGGTCGATTTATACCTAGCCTACAAGGCATTCTCCAATCCAGCCCTGATGGATCTGCTACACATTCACAAAACAAAAGAACAAGAATTACTTGATATAAGGATCTAAACCTTGTCAGTGACATAAACAAACCATGTTGGAGGAATAGGTGTGTGTTTCAGAGATTACCCCTTCTCTGGAACAGACTCCTCATTTATATGAAGCAGAGCTCTTCCCTAAGCCTATTCAAATGACATTTGGACCAATGGATAGGAAATCATAAATTCACCCCAGCTTGTCACCTGCGGCCTTTATGGACAGCAGCAGCTTGTAGATGCTCTAAGGCACAGACATATACCAAAGTCATTCAGCCCGTGGGCACTGATAATTAAGAAAATTGAGGCATGAATGGCTATGCTTAAAAAAGTTCTAGGGCCATTAGCCTGGTAATTTCCTATGAGGATTTCTTCTAGTCAGTAGCAAATGCATGAAATTGCTTTCTTCAGAAATCTGTTGTTGTTATGTCTTTCGGATTTTCCCGGTTAGGGGTCGCCACAGCGGAACTCTGGTCCGCTAATGACTGGCAGTAGATTTTTACGTGCCAAGTTGCCAGCCCTGACGCACAACCTTCAATGAAGGTACGCCCATTCATGCATGTCTCCACACAGAAGATGCTTTAGCTGAGAATCTAATGAAATAAGAAAATGTTGGAATCCAAGAATACATATAATAACCAAAATCAGCTATAGTGGAATGTAGGGAAAGGTAGGATACTGGTTAGGAATGAGCTTCTCTTTAAATAAGCTATACTTTATTGGGTACAACAGTGACGTATATCCTATATTTTATACAGCATATATCATGTACAGAAGTTAGTTAAAATTAAAAAAAGACAACTGTATACACAAGTCCCAGTATAAATACGTGCCAAGTCCTCATATGTGCACTGGTTCTAGGATTGGAAAAAATGACAGTGTAGAATCGTCACGACACAGAAACATTCCTACAATTGGGTTAGGCCTGGCTCAGTGGGAGGATGCCCCCCTCCCCCCATTATAGCAGGAAGCAGTAGTCCACAAAAACTGTTAGGGTTGAAAAGAGTCATAAAGATGATAGTGTGGACTACTAAGAATAAGAAAGAAAGTATGCATTGTTACCATTATGCAAAAAGCCCAAAATTTCCAGGCAGAAGATATTCAAAAAGATTAAGACAGAAATTGGAGGAAAGAAAAAACTTATACAAGAAAACTGTCAAAAGCTTCAAATGCAAATTTCTGTTCATTAATACAACAGATCCATGAAAAACACTATACAGACAAACTTTAGGCCATTTGGAAAAGGAAGCAACCGAAGAAGAGCAAAAATTATGAAGAACAAAACCCAGAGAATTTTGAAAGGCATAAAAAATAAACATGGACATGGGAAAGAAAGAGAGATTTCATATGCTGCATTATTTATGCAAAGGAGAAAGCCAAAGTAATCAATACAAAAAAGCCACTCCCTCCAAAGATATTTGAAGAAAAATATAGGCAAGGCTTCCAGATATGGAAACTTTCACAATACAAAACCTTAAGATCGCAAAGGGGAAATGTAAAACAGAAGATTAGCAAAGCAGAAGTTAAATAAAAGGAAGCGGAAGTTATGAAAACCCTTTAAAGTGAAGGATTTAGTGTAGAAAGTCTAACACAGGTTATGTCACAGCATGATAGAATAACGAGTCCCCAAAGTAAGGAGAAACAGGAAGAGTGGTAGACATCTGATGAATAAATATGGACATGGGAAAGAAAAAGCAATTTAATATGATGTAATATTTATGCAAAGGAGAAAGTAAAACTAATCAGTACAAAAAAGTGGCACCAAAGATATTTGCAGAGAAATACAGGCAAAGGCATTTGGATATGGAAAATTTCACAATACAAAAAATAAGAAAACAAAGGGGGAAAGTAGGAAAAAAAGGATTAGCAATGGAGAAGTTAAAGAAATAGAAATTGAAGTTATGGACTACCCATGAAGTAAAGGATTTAGTGTAGAAAATCTTACTGTGGTAACATCACAGCATGATGGAACAATAAGTCCCTAAATTAAGAAGAAACAGGTGGGATGGAAAGCATCAGATCACTTGCCATATGAAGATTCTCTGGAGCCTTCAATAGGATATGAGTACAAAAGTTCAATTGGAGTTGCACAGCAAGGGAAGGAGCAATGTTGTGTTGTGATAGACAGGTCAATTCCCAAATGAAACAGCAACAGATGATGCAGGATGCAGCTGAAGAGAAAATGTCATAGGAAAATATTCAGGAACTTTTTATAGAATGCCTACAGCAAACGGACAACAAAGAATATGCCCTCAGTTTAGAAGAAAATGATCTAAGGCAAGAATTGCTTGATTTACAAGGAGAAATTAAATTGCTTTCTGCAGCAGGATTCCTAGACATTGTGCATACTGCATAGGGGTACTACTCTGGGATTAGGTATTAAAATCATATAGATATCCATCTATAAATATAACGTTATTATAATTTAAATTCATAAGCATACTAATACATTTGGTATATTTCAAGTCAGTCAAGAACCCCCATTACTCAAAATGACAAATGCATATTCTATAAGCAGGAAAGGAAGCTTGGAGGTAATACTCATCACTGCAATGTTATAGGAAGTAGTGGTCCACTAAATTCCAAGTCAAATGACATAAATTTCCTTCAAAGACATTCAGCTTTATCTATGAAACCCCAGAAGGTAAAGACGCTACTATACTAGGCTTTGAGAGCAACCACCATTATATCATATCCTCATGAAGACATAGATGAACACAATAAAGAACAGTAGTTCCATGGCTTCAAATGATATCCCAGGATGTTTCACTAGTGCCGTACAGTATTCTCTTTTACATCAGGGTTTGTTGATATGGCAAATATCTATAGGTTCATAGGTAGGTACTAGGCTATCTGCCTGAAGGCATTTATAAGCCTAGCCAGAATGTGTTGGCTTTCGCCGCCCACTTAGATTAGTTCCCTGTGCCTCTGTCCAGCACAGCCATTGAAGTGATCCCTGGGGTAAACTTTTTGTTTCCCATCCACTCGTCAAGGTTTCTCTTGAAGAGGGTTAGTGAGGAGCTCTGCCTAATGTTGGCTGGAATCTTGTTCCAGAACATGTGAAGTCTCTGGGACAAGAATCTATGCCTCCAGCACGTCCTATTTATTGTTGTGGTGAGGTTTAGATCCCTGGAGTGTGTGGTTCGAGGGGATATGGTTTTCTGTAGGTGGAGCATGTCCATCATTTCTGGGTTGGACATGGCCTTGTATATCAGGCAGGGATCACCTCTGAGTAGGCGGTATGCAACTGAGTACAGCTGGAGTTTCTTCAGTCAAGCTGCATAGGGCATCTGCTTGAGGCCAGTGATCCTCTTGGTGAGGTACTTCTATGGTCTTTCCAGTTGTTGCAGGTGCCTTGTAAGGTACATCCCAAATGGGGCATTGTACTCTATGATGGGTCTGATGAGTGATGCATAGAGGTTCCCAATGATCTGTTTCGATCTGGATGCAAACCCTTTTGTGATTAGGTGGGCCACATAGAAGGATTTGCTAACCACTTCGGCAATGTGATTATCAAAGGAGAGGTTACTATCTACTTTGGTCCCCAGATCCCTTATTACATCTTCCATATTTAGAGGGCTACCACCTATGTGGTAGTTTGTGGGTACTTTGTTTTTTCCAAAGGGGATGACTATGCACTTTTGGCATTTAGCTTGAGGCCATGGTTTTGACACCAGGTATCTGTCTCAGTGAGAGCCTTTTGGAGGATGTCTGTGTCAGCCGGAGAGTCAATTATAGCCCCTAGTTTGCAGTCATCTGCGAACTTGGTCAGCCATAGTCCTCCTGTGCCTCTGAGAAGTATATGACAAACAGGAGGGGGTCCTGGGACTGAGCCCTGGGGAACACCACTTGTGACTGGTTTAGAGTCAGACCTAGCTCCCACAACTCTTACCATGTGGGTTCTGTCTGTGAGCCAGTTGACAACCCATCTCATGATGTAGGGGTTTATGTTCAGGTTGGTGAGCTTGTCTATAAAACCGGAGTACGGTGTTGAAGGCCTTTGCGAGGTCTAGGTAGGCTGTGTGGACCACTTTTCCCTCATCTATAGCCTTGGTAACTGTCTCAAAGAAGTCCATCAGGTTTAGGAGGCATGATCTGCTCTTAACAAAGCTGAACTGGGTAGGCTCTAGTGTTTGGAGGTTCCCAATGTCTCTGTTAATGAGATCCATTATGATGCGCTCCATAGCTTTGCAAACCAAGCTAGTCAGGCTTATAGGGCGATAGTTCCTAGGGTCTGTTGTGGCTCCACCCTTGTGGAGCAGAATAACTGTTGCTGTGCGCCACTCTGTGGGCATGTAGCCTGTGGAGAGGCTGAGTTTAAACAGTGTGCTTAGGTGACGGGTTAGTTCATCTTTGAGCTTGTGTAGGACACAGCCTGGGACACTGTCCGGTCCCATTGATGCTGTGTTTTTGGCTTTGGAGAGGGCTGTTTTAACCTGAGTGTCTGTGATTTCAAGAGCTAACTAAATGACAGCCCTCTTTGCTGGCTGTCATCATGGGGACAGGGAATGAGCTGGCATTTGATCAGTGGTAAAGAGGGATGATGGTTGGCAGGCAGCAGGGGAGAAACAAACAAGAAAAAAGAGAAACAAAAATTGAAGCTGAAAGCATCCCTGTAATTTCTTTAATGCAACATAATGTTATTTGCAAAGTAAAATTCCCAGAAATTCATACAAAACTAAGTTGAAAAACAATAACAAATAAAATAGACTTTTGATAATTCTTGTCTGATACCATACAGACAAGTAAATAAGTACTGTGACAAAGAAACATAAAAAGGTGAGCAGAATAATGCAATATCTGAGGAAAAATATTTACCAAGAGAAAATGCAATTTTTGTTTTATCCATGTGTACAGAAAGTTTGCAATCACCCTTTTAATTATATACTTGTCAATATGTGCACTTCTGGAGAACTCATTTTAATATCAGGAGGAAGAAATATGGTACAAAAGTCTTCATCAGAAATCACAAATATGGTATTCTAAAAGCAGTTTGCATATATAATGCTGCTGAAAGAGGTAGAAGTGCAAGGACATTTATTCTAATAGCACAAGAAATCAAAATAGTAAAATTGATATCACTGAGTCAAGTAAAAATAAGCTAATCAAAGTTCTTATATGCAAGACAAATTCTTATACTCATGTCTAAATAATTCATAGTGGCTGTCAGACAAAAAATGAACAAAATCATCTCATACTACATACCTCCAAGTTACACAAGAACATACTTATCTGTTCTTGTCAAATTATCAGCATACATATCTGTTACCTACAACTCTTCACAAATGCATATGATAATTTGCAAACAAGCACATTTCCCTATGTTCCATATAGATGACTGTGTGGTCACCATACCTCTCAAACTCTTAGTGCTAGAAATCTGGACAAAGACTAAAATGGTTGGGGAACAAAGGCCCACAATAGTGGCATATTTTAAATATTGCTCATAAACGTAGAAAGGACTTGTGCATTTTCTTTTTTTTAAATAGGTTTATTAGTTTTAATAAAGAAATTCATAAATCAATCACATAAATTAACATATAAGTATGAATACAGAGATTGTTACATTTAAAATTCAATTAAATATATAAAATAAATAAAATAAACAAACAGAGGTGTTTACAAAGACATCCATTAGACTTTGCATACATGTGAAGAATTGAACAATATTAATTAGGTATCACATATTATTCAAAAAGACTGAAAATTTATTGTGCTGAATCATTCTTTACCAACAAATTTTGTACGTTTATCCACATATGGTAGTTATAGGTCTTTCTAGATGTTCTAGAAATTATGGCTCTAATTTGTAAACCACATACTTCAGTTAACATATTTTTAAACTCAGTGAAAGTGGGAGGGAATTCAGATATTCAGTTTTTAGTTATACTCTTTCTGGCCATCGCCAGTATTGCCCAGAGCAAAGGATATTAGCATGCATTTTCTGAAGACTCTAAATTCTCAAAATGTCTGTCTTTATTCAGTGACTTCCGTCCTCAGTGATTTGCCAGAAAATCACAAAGTTTATGAGAAACATACAAAAATACAAAAAAAAAATCTGAACAGTTTGTGAAAATCTGGACGACTGAGAGATATGGTGGTCACTGACCATCAGTGGCAGATGGCAAATAATGAAAGAGGAGTACAACCATTCATCTTTACTGAGATATTCTGAATCATATTTTCTATGGATGAATTTACTACTTGAGTTGAAGCATGCATAATGACCAGTTAACCAATATTAGTTTGCATTCAAAATCTCGTAAATTTGTCTGTGCAGCTTGTCTGATGCTCCTATGACAAAAATATGTTAAATCATAAGGGTGCTCTTAAATGTACTTGGTGGCAGAGCACATTGGTCCAAAGGTTGATGACCACCTTTTTAGTCATCTCATTAGAAGTGAAGCCATATGCTGTCAGCAGTCAGCTCAGAAGAGGTACACAGTTGTCAAATAATTTCCATTCCATTCCACTTAAATGAAGGTGCACTTTCGCAAATATCGGTTCATCGAACCGATAAAAAACAAAAAAGGAAACAAAAAACAGTGTTGCACCCCCCACACCCCCGCTAGTAAAATATACTAACTCCGAGATAGCACTACAGTGGGGAAACAGGTAAATTCACTTTTCCCCACTGTAGTGTGCTTCAGCACCGCAGTGTTTCCTGTTTTGTTTCTTACTGGTTCGTTGAACCAATATTCACGAACGTCCACATTCATTTAAGTGCACTTTCACGTACGTGGTCCTCTACTTTTCTTTTTCAAAATAATGACATATTGACAAAGAAAAGTAGACCCATATATATATATATATATATATATATATATATATATATATATATATATATATATTTATTTATTTATATATATATATATACATATACATGTATACATATTTATAGGCTCATAGGAGATTACTAGGCTAACAGCTTAAGAGCCTTTTCAAGCCTAGCTATTATTACCTGAATTTTAACTGATTTTCAGTCCCTAAGGGCTAGAGAATGCCTTAGGTCTGTGCTTATGGCTTTGAGTATTTTACATACTGCCTCTGTCCATAAGGAACATATGTACCACCCCTGGAGTGAATTTATGATTCCCCATCCATCGAATCAAACTACATTTGAACAGGGTCAGGGAAGGACCCTGTTTTACATGAATAGGAAGCCTGTTCCAGAGAAGGGATAATCTCTGAGATACATATCTGTCTCTCCAGCATGTTTTGTTCATTTCACAAACCAGGCATAGATCCCTAGATACATCGACTCTTGTGCAGTTTGTCTTGTGAATCTGCAACAGCTCCATCAGGGCTTTATTTGTGATTACCTCATAGGTTAGGCACAGATAACCCCTTAATAGCCAAAAGGAGACTGAATAAAGGGATCAAGCTTTTAGACTATCTGCATAGGACATGTTGTTTACACCCTATATATATTTTTTTTTTTTTGCAAGAACCTATGAGGATGCTCCGACTGTTGCAAGAGCCTGGTCAAGTGCATGCCAAAAGGTGCAGTGTACTCAATTATTGGTCTGAAAAGGGCCAAGTACAGTGGGGCTATAACTTACTTGGATCTGGATGCCATTCCTTTATTTATAAGCTGTGCCACATAGAAGGACTTTCTCACCACTGCAGACAGACAGCAGTATAAGTTCAGGCTATCTATCTGTGTACCTGGATCTCTCACCTCTGAGTCCACTCTTAGGGGTGTGCTATCAATGTTGTAATTTACAGGTGTATTTCATTATGCATTTTTTTTTTGTATTTAAATTTTAGGCCATGGCTCTGGCACCAATCATTTGTCTGAGTCAGACCCTCCTGAAGAGTATCTAGATCATTGTGGAATTCAATGATTGCCCCAACTTGCAGTTGTCAGCAAACTTAGTCAGCCAAAGGTCTCCTACATAACCCTTGACTTCAGAGAAGTAAATTCCAAACAGGAGCGGCTTCAGCACTGAGCTCTGTGGTCACCCACTGTAGCAACATTTGTCCTGTCCATGAACCATCTGGCTATCCATCTGTTGACACAGGAATATATGCCTACTTTTGTGAGATTATCTATAATACCCGAGTGGGGAATTATGTCAAATCTCTCTGCCAGGTCATAGAAGGCAGTAGGTACTGTCTTACCCTCATCTGTGGTCCTAACTAGTGACTATCTCAAAGAAGTCCACCAGATTGAGCAGGCATGACCTGCCCTTGATAAAGATGAATTGGATTCTAACTGGTGTTTCGAGGTTTCATAACTTTATGAAACATGTCTTTCTGAAGAAGTCTTGATAATAAATAAGATGAAAGCGCTAAAGTACTACAAGAGCTGTTGGTGTGATTTACTACTTTTTGAATGCTGTTATTGTCACAAAGTAAATTTCTTAGTTAAAATTTCTTCTCTTCGTTCATTTTTCTAAGTGCGGTTAATTTTAGTTATACATATATATATATATATATATATATATATATATATATATATATATATATATAAATAATACATATATATAAATATATGTATATATATATATATATATATATATATATATATACACACACACACACACACACACATATATATATATATATATATATATATATATATATATATATATATATGGATCCCTATTACATGGTCGACAGGCCATATGATCGACTTTCATTTGGTCGACAGTTCATTTGGTCGACAAGCAGTTTTATATAAAATATATATACTTCCCTGGCATGAAGCTGGATGATGATGGCTGTGAAATGGGTATAGTTATCAAATCCCATTCTGATATTCAAAATCTCCAGCAAGGACAACACCAAACAAATGCTTGTTGTGTTAATCACGGGCTTACCTTCAATACATTGAAATGCAGCATAGTTTACATTGGTAAAGCTTGTACCTGTTCCACTCAGAGTACAGATATCTCACTCTGGCACAGTCAGTAGGTACATGGGGCTCTATATTGCTTACAGATACTGCTTTGGCCACCATGCCTCTGTGGTTGTTGTAAAATCCTTCTGCTTTACACAGCTTATCCTTTGTGGTATTTACTTAAGTTCCAAACAAGTTATACCCTTACTCTTTTAATCATTTATTAGGCCCATCATTGAAAACAATGTTCCCATTGACGCGTACATCACAAAGCACTGAAACTGACTCAAAATACTTCAATGTTTCCTCAACAAAAATATCTCAGGTCTCAGTAACCATAGCCACTCTGATAGACTGAAAGATCTGTCTCTCTGCAAAGTATGCTATACATTCCTGAGGGGTCATGTCCACTAAAGTTCCCATGCTATGAATGACCCAACACTCTTAACCATCACCACAATAGAATTAGTTGTAAACCTATACTATCACATCAACAATACCAGACAGCATGATAAGTACCCTATCCAATGCAATCCAGATTTGTGAAATAGGTGGACTTTACATGTCACAGTACTTCTCTTACAGTCATTATAACCAGTTTGGATAATTGTAAAAATTCAGGAGAAAACCAATAATAACAGCAAATCCAGTTTTTCAAAAATGGGTTGCTTTCCCCTCCCAGATGAAAAGCAAATATTCTTTTCTTTCATTTTTTGTGGATGAAATCAGAGTTTCATTTTTTTCTGACCTTGTTATATCTACTAGCAGGGAAAACTACTAATGAGAGCCTAGGAATGTTATATACTGTCTGATGAACACACATAAAACTATTAATAATAATAATAATAATAATAATAATAATAATAATAATAATAATAATAAAAGTAAATTACTTAGGTCAGCTGTAGTTCATAATACATTTTTTAGCCTGTTTAGGTCTGAGTCATTTACCCAAAAAACCTATTTATATCCAAATTTGTCTCAGCATAGTTCTCAGCTTTAGTAAGTAATAGGTTCATAGGTAGGTACTAGGCTATTGGCCCTAGGGCCTATATAAGCCTAGCCAAATGGTACCTTGGCTTTCGCCACACAAGAAAATTATTTTCCTGTGCCCCTGTTGAGCAGAGCCACAGAAGTGATCACCGGGGTGAATTTCCTATCTCTCATCCAATCAACAAGATTTTTCTTGAAGAGTGCTAATGCGGAGCTTTGTTTGATATAGATAGGTAGTTTGTTCCAGAGTATGGGAAGTCTCTGGGACAGGAATTTATCCCTCCAGCATGTTCTGTTTATTGTGGTGAAGAGGTTTAGGTCCCTAGAAGAGCATGTAGCACGGGGGGGGGGGGGGGATTGGGATTTCTTCAGGTGGAGCATGTCCAGCAGCTAAGGATTTTACATAGCTTTGTATGTTAGGCAGAGATCACCTCTGAGTAGGCTATATGCAATGGAGTAAAGCTAGAGTTTTTTGAGACGGCGTGCATACGACATCAGTTTGAGGCCAGTAATCCTCTTTGTGAGGTATTTCTGCGGCCTTTCCAGGTGTTGTAGATGTCTTGTGAGGTACATACCAAAAGGGGTGTTGTACTCTATAATGGGACTAATGAGTGATGAATAGAGGGGAACAATGACCTCTTTTTTCCTGGATGAGAAACCTTTTGTGATGAGGTGTGCCACGTAGAAGGATTTCCTGACTACTTTGGTGATGTGATTATCAAAGGAGAGACTACTGTCCACCTGTGTCCCAAGGTCTCTTATCACGCTTTCGGTGTTAAGTAGACTACCACCTATGTGGTAGCTCATGGGTACAGAGTTTTTACCAAAAGGGATGACAATGCATTTTTTGGCATTGAGCTTGAGGCCATGGCTTTGACACCAGGCATCTGTCTCAGTGAAGCCCTTTTTTAGGATGTCCACATTGTTGGGAGTCTTGATTCTGGCTCCTAGTTGGCAGTCATCTGTGAACTTTGTTAGCCAAAGACTTTCTGTGTTAGCCTGTACTTCAGAGAAGTAGATACCAAACAGGAGAGGACCCAGGACTGAACCCTGTGGTACTCCACTTGTCACTGGTCTGAAGTTGGATTTAGAGTCTGCTACTTTCACAGTGTGGGTTCTGTCAGTGAGCCAGTTGGCAACCCATCTTGCGACATAGGGATTTATACCTAGTTTAGTGAGTTTATATATAATTTCAGAGTGGGGGATGGTGTTGAAAGCCTTGGTGAGATCTAGATAGGCTGTGTGAACCACCTTACCCTCATCTACGCCTTTGGTGACCGCTTCAAAGAAATCTATCAGGTTTAGGAGACATGATCTGCCTTTTACAAACCCAAACTGGGTAGGGTCCAGAGTCTGGAGATTACCAAGGTCATCGTTTATGAGTTCCATGATGATACCATGGCCTTCCAGACCAGGCTCATCAGGCTAATAGGGTGGTAGTTCCCGGGGTCCATGGTGGCTCCCCCTTTGTGGAGTGGGATATCCGTAGCTGTGTGCCATTCAGTGGGCACAAAGTCTGAGGTGAGGCTATGATTGAACATGGTACTTAGGTGGGGTGCCAGTTCATTGTGCAGTTTGTGTAAAACGCAGCCTGGTATGTTGTCAGGTCCCATGGATGCTGTGTTCTTGGCTTTGGAGAGTGTGTCTTTTACCTGTGCAGCTGTGATTACAGGAACTTTGTATTCTTCCGGTATAGAGATGGGCTCATTAGGGAGTGAGAGAGGGGTAAAGTTAGCACTGAACCTATCTGCCAGGATGCTGGCAATATCAGTTGCTTCTTTATATTTAATGCCATTGTGCTGTAACTCAGAGCAGATCTGAGTGTTGCCATTGAGATTCTTGACATAGCTATAGAATGCTTTGTGGCTGTCTTTAGAATCAGTGGTGATTTTGTTTTCGTAACTAGCTTTGGAAGATTTTATGAGGGATCTCAGCTTCTTACTGAGACTGACCAGGGAGTTCCTCCAATCATGGGATTTTACTCATTTTTTCAACAGTTTCTTTCTTCTGTTGTAGAGTTTGTTTATGGCAAGGGACCACCAGATTGGATTCCTTTTTTTGGAGGATTGCATCTTGGTTCTGTTAGGGATTGCACGATCCATGCACTCATGTAAGTGCTTTTAAAGTGCATTTGTATAGGATTTAGCAGTCGTACCTCTGTTGTCCATCAGCATGGGTGTCATGAAGTTTGCCACTTCTGTCTTAAGAAGCATGAAGTTGGCTTAGGAGAATTTTTTTACGGTGGTTTCCCTAATGGGGGGGTGGGATGTGGATGTCTAGGGTGATTAGCTTGTGGTCGGATCTGACCAACGAGGAACTGACCTCTGGTGTGGAACACTGGTTGCCCATGTTGGTATTGACCAGGTCTAGGATACTGCTGCCCCTGGTGGGGGTGTGGATAAGTTGATCCAAGGCATTGGAATTTATGAATTCCAGAAAACATTGAGCATAAGAGTTGGTACATGAGTAGTTTTCCCAGTTAATGATGGAGTAGTTGAAATCACCCATTATTTGGGTTTTAGGTTGTACCCTAATATTTTCTAGGTGTATCAAGAAATGAGGAGTGGGAATCCTGGGGCATGGTGGGGGATCTGCAGCAAGCTACAATTTGGATTGCGGTCTTGCTCAGAGTTTGTTGCACTTGGATAATCTCTAATGCATTATGCTGAGCAACTCATTCAATGGCAAAGAAGAACAATCACAAGTGGTGATCTTGCAAACTGTTCCCTGTACAATACAAACACAAGCTATTAGCATATGATTTTGACTTTTATCTACCATCACAACAGAAAGAGAGAGTCAGCAGGGGATATTCACAGCTGGGTTTCTGTGAAGATACAGAATACCATTAGTAACCCTCCCCCATCTTGTTGTTGGAGCCTTGCTGCTAAATATTTCATTTGGACGTGTGAGTGCATGAGTGTGTGTGTGTGTGTGTGTGTGTGTGTGTGTGTGTGTGTGTGTGTGTGTGTGTGTGTGTGTGTGTGTGTGTCTGTGTGTATGCATGTGCACATGTATTTATTTAATTTGCTGAAACCAAAAAGTAATCAGTTTTCAGTCATAAACCATAAAGATTCAATATACATGCACAGACGCAATTCTCAGCTCCCAAATTTGGAGGAACACATCATTTGTTCTCATACTTTTGTTCCATCCCTCCTAAATTTGGAAATTATTTTGAGTTAACAGCACCCAATAACAGGAAGCTTTTCCCTAATTATTTTATTTATTATGTTTTTTAGTTTTTATATCTTTTCCGCTAACAGATTTGTTTGTTTTTCAATTGAAATGCACAGGTTATAAGTCACATTAAAGGTGGGAAACATTTTGAAATTATTTATTTTGATCTCATTTTTTAATATAAAAAAAAACTGGCATTTTAACAGGGGTGTGTACAATTTTTATATCCACTGTATATATACACGTATATAAATACACACACATATATAAATATATATATCTATATATCTATATATTTGTGTATGTGTGTATATATATATATATATATATATATATATATATATATATATATATATATACACACACACACACACACACACACACACACACACACACACACACACATACACACACAAAAAATAGCCCAACGTTTTTTGGAATTCATCAATTCCAATGCTCTGGACTAGTTCATTCTTACCCCCTATTAGAGGAAGCAACATCCTTGACCTGGTTATTACTAACATGGGCAACTGTTGCTCTACACCAATAGTCAGTTCCTCTCTCTTTATATCTGACCACAAACTAATCACCACGGGAATCCACATCTCACCCACATTCCCCGCAAATGTAACCACCATGAAAAACTTCTCCAAAGCTGACTTTCCTCTCCTAAAAACAGAGGTGGCTAACTTCACGGCACCCATGCCAATGGAAAATATATGCATGATTGCCGAATCATATACTAATGCACTGCATGAGCCACGTACATAAATGCATGGAACTAGCAATATCCAACGGAACCAAGAAACTCTCCTTCAAAAAAAGAAGCCAATCTGGTTGTCCCCTGCCATTAATAAACTCCGCAACAGAAGGAAGAAACTGTTGCAGAAAAAGGTAAAGTCTTAAGACTGGAAAAATTCCCTTATTAGCCTCAACAGAAAGTTGAGATCCCTCATCAAAACCTCCAAAGCCAGCTATGAAGGCAGAATTGCGACGGACACTAAAAACAACCACAAAGCCTTCTACAGTTATATGAAGAATCTCCACAGCAATACCCAGATTTGCTCTGAGTTACTGCAGAATGGTACCTCCTATACTGAGCCAACAGATATTGTCAACACACAAGCCAACAGATTCAGTGCCAACTTTACCCCTGTTTCCCTCCCTAAAGGACCAATCTCAATACTGGAAGAATGCTAGGCACCCAGCATTACTACAGCACAGCTTAAGGCTGCATTGTCCAAGGCCAAGAAAACAGCTTTCATGGGACGTGATAATATCTCTGGCTGTGTTCTACATGAATTACAAAGTAAACTGGCACCACATCTGTTCACTCACAGCCTCACCTCAGCCTTTGTCCCTGCCAAATGGTGCACTGCTACAGTCATTCCTCTCCATAAAGGAGGAGTGACTACAGTCCCTGGAAATTATCGCCCCATTAGTCTGATGACTCTGATATGTAAGGCTATGGAGCACATCATCATGGACCTAATTAACAAGGATACAGGGAATCGCCAAACTCTAGATCCCAAGCAATTTGGTTTTGTGAAAGGTAGATCATGCCGGCTCAACCTGTTTGACTTCTTTGAGTCAGTCACCAGAGCTAAGGATGAGGGTAAGGCAATTCATACAGCCTGCCCCAATCTGGCCAAGGCTTTTGATAACATTCCTCACTCAGGAATTATTGATAAACTCACGAAACTAGGCATCAGCCCCTATATTATTAGATGGGTTGCAAACTGACTCACAGATAGAATCCACAGTGTGAAAGTAGCGGACTCCAAGTCAGACTGCAAACTAGTCATGAGTGGAGTCCCACAGGGATCGGTCCTGGTTCCTCTCTTGTTTGGCATCTACTTCTCAGATGTCCAGGCTAACATGGAGGGACTCTGTCTGACCAAGTTTGCAGATGACTGCAAATTGAGAGCCATTATTAACTCCCCAAGTGATGCAGACATCCTACAGAAAGGCCTTACTGAAACCAATGACTGGCGTCAAAACCATGTCCTTAAGCTTAATGCCAAAAAATGCATTGTCATCCCCTTTGGAAAAAAACTCAGTTCCCAATAATTACCACATTGATGGGAGCCAATTGAACACTGAAGGCGTTATAAGAGATCTGGGGACACAGGTTGACCGCAAGTCTCCTTCGACACCCACATTGCCACTGTGGTCAGAAAGTCCTTCTATGTGGCACATCTCATTACCAAGGGTTTTGCTTACAGGAAGAAAGAGGTCATCATTCTCTCTAGTCTTCCCTTATTAGATGAATCATAGAGTATAATGCCCCATTTGGCATGTACCTCACTAGACACCTGCAACAGCTGGAGAGGCCACAAAAGTACCTCACAAAGAAGATACTAGGCCTTAAACACATGTCCTACATGGAGAGACTCAAAAAACTCCAGCTATTCTCTGTCACATATCATCTACTAAGAGGCAATCTCTGTTTGAGTTACAAAGCCATATCTGACCCAGTTCTGTTAGAAATGCAACATATAAAGAAATCCCAATCCCACCACACCACATGCTCCAGAGACCTCAGCCTCATTACCACAATCAATAGAACATGCTGGAGGGACAGGTTCATAACCCAGAGACTGCCCATGCTCTGGAATAGACTTCTCATACATGTCAAGCAAAGCACCTCACTCGCCTTCTTCAAGAAAAATCTTGATGAGTGGATGGGAAATAGAAAGTTCACCCCGCAGATCACTCCAGTGGCTCTACTTGATAGCGACATTGGGAACTAATGTCGAATGGCACAATGCCAGGGCACTTCTATGGGCTAGGCTTGTAAAGGCTCCAGTGCCATTAGCCTAGTACACACCTATGAACGTATATATATATGTGTGTTGTGGGAATCTGTCTCATTTTTGACATTATCTCCTGTGTTATCTGTCGTACCTTTACCCAACAATGGGGTAAATTTACTCGTTTTTAGTTTGTTAACCTCATTCAACACTTTTTCAAATAACCATTTTGGATAGCTTCTTTCTAAGAACATGTTTTCTAAAATCTGTGTTTCTTTTTTGAACAATTCTAATGTACTGCACATCCTAGCTGCTCTAATTAATTGGCCTTTTAAAATGCCCTTTTTTTGTGTTGTAGGATGTCCACTGTCAAAGTGCAGAAATGAATTAGAAAATGAAGGCTTCCTATAAACAGTTGATTCAAAGCTTCTTGTGACAAGATTTTTTACAAGAGTAACATCCAAATAATTAATCTCCGTTTCACTAATATTGTGTGTAAATTTTAAGTAGTCTGTTGTTGAATTAATATGTGTAAAAAATTCCTGAAATTCAAACATTGAACCATTCCAAAAAACACATATATCATCCAAAAAACGTTGATAATGGGCTATGTTCTTGGCCCATACAGAGTTAAAAACATGTTTTTGTTCCCACATATGTAACACAATGTTAGCATACGCCGAAGCGCATGGCGTACCCATTGCCACACCTTTCTTTTGTCTGAACAACTCACCATTAAAAAATATGTAATTGTTGTTCAAGATAACTTCCATAAATTCCACAATCAACCTAATGACATTCGAGTTGAATTCACCTGACTTCACTAAAAACTCATTGAATAGTTCCAAACCTTGCACATGTGGGATACTTGGGAAAAGTTCAACAACATCGATGGTAATAAGATATTTTGTTTGTTCATATAATTCTGTTTTAATATTCTTCAAGAACTCCCAAGAATCCTTACATATAAATTTCAAAGATTTAACCATGTTTTTTAAGGAAATATCAATGAATTTACCAAGAGGCTCGGTAATGCCCCCACCCCCAGCCACAATTGGTCTAAACTTTAAAGGGTTCAACCCTTTGTGCACCTTGGGTATACCAAAAATGGTGGGGGTAATTGGTTTATTAACCAGGAGAAAATTGTATACTTTTTCGTTTATGGACCCCTGCATTAGGTTATCATACAACATGTACTTAATCTTAGAATATGCAATGTTGACTTCATTAACTGAGGCAGTTGAGTATTGATCAGAATCCTGTAAGATGTCAAACATTGCTGCTTCATAATTGCAACTGTACATTAAAACAACCCCACCCCCTTTATCAGGTTTCATGATTCTTGTTTTGTCAGCCTTTAACTTTGTAATAAGTTGTGTACAATCAGGTGGTAGGTTTTGCACTTCTGAATTATTATCCCTAAAAGTGTCCCTAATGTCTCCTTCAACCAATTCTTCAAATGTTTTAACCACTGGGTGCAAGGGAGGGTTAAATATACTGGCTCTAGAAAACTTCTCTTGCAGATGCCGTTGTCCTTTGAAAAAAATGTTTAAATTAAGTTTCCTAGTGAATAATTTCAGTTCTAGGATTGTCTTAGCGACATCCAGGGAACGTAGTGGTACAAAGTGAAAACCTTTTGTAAATAATTCAAAGTGTGTATTACCGACATCGGTGTCTGTAAAATTAAAAATCTTAAAATTGCCTTTAGAGACAATAGAATAAGGTAAATCAATTGTATCAAATACTTCTACAGAAAAAGAAGAATTTCTCATGTCTCCCCCTTCATGCACTTCTATCTCTGTTGGTTCACCCAATTCCTTTGCTGGTAGAAAGGACCTCTGTTGTTGGTCCTGCCTGGGGGAAATTGAAAAACCTGCTGTTCATTTCTATTATTAGAATTAAATTTCTGAGCCAACCTCTCACTTCTACGGGGACCTTCTGTTGGTGAATCAGTGTTGTTAGTAATGTCTACTCTACTAAATCTGTTGTTAGTTTTGTAATTAGTCCTATGGGTTGGTTGAAATGCAACACCATTTTTATATTCATTGAGGTCTCTTTCTAACTTTCTCACTTTTCGGTTAACTATTTTAATACAATGCTGATCTACTTCATGAAAAACCTGGTCATAGTCCTTTTTAACTTGTGCAAAGTGCGTGTCAGCAACAACTACATTGTTCAATTTGTTCAAGTCAACCAAAAGCACACCAAGTTTGGATTCATAGTCTTTTAACATCAACTTAATCATTTCAAGCCCAGTTCTGTTAAACAAGTCTGTTAAATCATTAAAGAGAACTGATCCTGGTGTTGCGTTGTTAGGAAACTTAGTACACCGTAAGCCTTTGGGTACCCTTTGCACTCGCACACATTCAGTTAAGTAATCCACTTCAAGTTGCATTGATTTATATGCATAAAGTTTGCCACTAAATAATTTAAAATTGTCAACAGTTGGTTCATTGTTAATTTCTTGACGAAAAACAGTACCTGCATTAAAGGCAAACTGCCTAGATGTCCACGCATTGAAATTAAAGGCTGTTTGTGCAGTAGTTTCCGCACTACCCACCGAAGTGGAAGGAAGGTTGTTTAAATCTTCACCGCTTCCTTTATGCGATAGTGATTTGTTCGCAGAAAAAGCTGTCTGTTTTTTTCCATTAGTGTTATTCCCATTTTTACCTTTTTCAACCCCTATTTGTTGGTTGCAAGGAATATCACTGGAATCCGATTGTCTCAGAGAAGAAAGAAGTTGCGTTAACAAGGACTGAACCTGGCGAAATTCCTCTCGCGATACAGGTCTGTCATCCGGCACATCCTTCAGCAAACAAGGTGTAACATCAAAGTCGGACTGGCTGCCCCTTTCAGTCATGGTCGAAAAACACTCCAAAAAACAAAGGCAAGAAACTTAGACCAAGAACAAGTAACTCCACGACAAAAACGGCTGCCAAATAATCCTCCACTTTATTTAAACAAGAAACACCGTAAAATCTTCGTAAAATCTCTTCGTAAAATCAAGCGCTTTCGCCTGATCAATATCAGGCTTTATCAAGACAAAGTCCTATCGGATGTGCCAACATTTAAATACTGTTGTCCATTAAGGCTAAATTACACAATTAAGATAATACAATTATTGCAATTCATTAGTCCAAATTCGGATTTTAAAGTGCTAGTGCTCCTCTTAACAGTTTGTATTACAACTTTCATTGCCATAACTCCATTCTTATTAAGAATTAAAATGCTTAAATAGGTTTTATCAGCGGAGTCCAAATCATTAAAATTACTGAACTAGAAGACAATTATTTAAAAATATATACATAAATCATGTTTTTGCAATACTAGAATGCATCTCACACATTTGCGTTTCTTAGACAATATAACACAATACTGACAAATGTATTGAAAATGGTTCGTTGCAGTTGTATTCAAATGAATATTGCAAACACCTCAAAGTTGTTAATCCTTCCCTTGTTAAAGAAAAACTTAGTGTGTGTGTTTGTTGTGAAAAATTTTGATGCTTTCCTTAGCATTAAAAACATTAAAACCCTAAATACACTGAAGGTTGTCTTTTTTACTTGTTTACTTACTTTCTTAACTATGGAATGAGACAATGCCTAACCCTCTTAAAATGTTTAAATCAACGAATCTTGATTTTACGAAGAGATTTTACGAAGATTTTACGGTGTTTCTTGTTTAAATAAAGTGGAGGATTATTTGGCAGCCGTTTTTGTCGTGGAGTTACTTGTTCTAGGTTACATCTAAGCACCTCAGCATCTGTGGGTCTATGTGTCTGCTTTGAATTGTGTGTGATGTGTGCGGTGTGTGTACTACTTACGTTATTGACATTAGGAGTTATTTTATGTGAGAGCTTTGCTCCAGTGACATTGTGTAAACACTGTCACATACCATATCAGTTTGTTTGAGAATTAAGCAGATGTCAGTAAACATGAGGCAATTTCTACATTGCCTCAGGATGCCCGTATGCACTAAGCTGGTAACAGAGACAGTGGGAAAGTTCGTATTCATGGCAACAGACCCTTTCTTATTGATTAGACAGTAGGAGACATTTTGTTTTGTTGAGTGTACTCATTTTTTAATTCTGAACAGTTTTTGCAAAGGATTGTAATAAACATTTTTTTTTGTTTTTCTGCATAAAGTTGGAACATGAAAAAAGGGAAAAAGTGGCCCACTCCTCTAATGTGGCAAATTTCTGCATATGTGTTAGCACAATCTACATGTGCATGCATGTGTCCTGTCTTTCAACTTTTACTTCGGAATTATGACCAAAGAAAAAATAATTAAAGTAATCAAAAGGTACTTCAACAAAGTATTAGTTTAAGGGTGTACACACTTATGCAACCAGTTTATTGTATGTTTTTTATTTTTTATATTTTTCCCCTAACATGTTTGTTTGATTGTTTTTCAATTGAATTGTGCAGGTTATATTGAATGTGGGAAAAGTTTTGAAATGATTTATTTGGTCTCATTTTTTTATATCACAAAAACCTGGCATTTTAACAGGGGTGTGTACACTTTTTATATCCACTGTGTATTGATGATTTAAAACCATATAATTTGTCATACGAGGATTTGAAAGCACAACTGCATGTGGTTAAAATGTTCAGATGATATAAAAATTTCATTTGGTCTTGATAAATGTACATAAATGTACAAAACAATGTTCAAAGTAGGAACATTGTACTACCAAGAAAATTTCCATAAGGGACAGGAATGTGACAGAAAGGAATTTGAGCAGGAAGGAGTGTATAAATATTTGGGAACTGATGAAGAACTGGCAATAAAACATAAAAAAATTAGAAAAAAAATCAAGCATGAATGGAAACCAAACTAGAAGTTGACATATCTCTCAACCTTTCATCTCCCAAATGAGAAACACTAGACCTCATAATTTGGAACAAATGGGCAAAATGCAGAACATATACTAACAACTTCAACTAGAAAGGTCATAGGATAGTCAAAATATGCTCGTTCTACTTATAACATTTTGTTTAAATTAATTAAGATGATTCATTTCTCTTTACCATAGATATCAGTTAAAACATTCCTAACAACGAATGTGTAATAGACTCATTCAATGTGGAACTTCGAGGAATATGAACTTTTTAAGACCTCAAATGAGGTACATTCCTCTTAATGAGGTACACTTGAGAGGTATGGAAGTAGATGGAAATTAGACAGCAACTGAATGTGCCAAAAAAAAAAATATGAAGAGAAAGATCAGATGAGAAGAAAAGAAATGGGGAAAAGGTATAAACACTGTGTCAAGTACAGGGATCTCCTGAAACAACCTTATGTTGATCAGGATTTCATGCAGGAATGGTTAAGGAGAAGTGACTTGAAACCAAAAGATGAAAGATTAATAATGGCAGCCCATGGCATTGGATTATATACAGTATAGTTTACAAAGTCCATTAAACATGTGGGAGAAACAGACAAATGTAGGTTCTATAAAAAATAATTGGTAACTGTCACATATCTTGTTGCTACACTCATGGCTGAGGGCCTGTATACATTGAAAGGAGTAATGATGTGGCAAGACTTTTGCAGTGGGGATTGTGCAAACACTAAAATATAGAAGTAGCTGAGAAGCATTGGAAACATGAACCACAAAGCATCATAGAGAATGATAAAGTGTACATAACATGAAA
The DNA here is from genome assembly GCF_019279795.1 of Protopterus annectens. NCBI lineage: Eukaryota > Metazoa > Chordata > Ceratodontiformes > Protopteridae > Protopterus > Protopterus annectens. The sequence continues at coordinate 477,947,835 of NC_056735.1, forward strand.
TCACCCATTACCAAAAGTTCAAAAAATGCATGTGAGGAAACCAGATGCAGTAGTCCTTGAAAAAAAGATAAAAGTAGCATTAATCATTAAAACTGCTTCACTTAGTGATAACAATGTCTTAGGTACATTGAGACACAAAGTCATAAAATATTAAGATTTACAGGCAGAAATTAAAGAAATGTGGAAGACACCCAGACAGTTCCAATAACAGTAGGAGAAATGGGTCTAATAAAAAAGAAATCTACAGTCATACTTAGATATGCTAACAATACATGTAGCTCCGTAAGAATTACAGAGGGAGTCAATTCTTGGCACATTGTGGGTGCTGCAAAGAGCACTTTTGGCTAACATCAAAGAATGAAACAATGGTAGTTTCATGAACTTTAATTATAAAAAGAATGAAACAATGGTAGTTTCATGAACTTTAATTATACTATGACATAGGAATGGGATCCATACCCATAATGCTACTAGAAACCCAAAAGACTAGGAGAAATTAAACTGGAAGACAACATTCTAGGATATTATCAGGGCTCACTGAAACAATGTTTATGGCCTTAGGGAGAGTGCAGAGAGGACCTGCTCCCTAGTAATAGTTGGAGGAGAAATGGAGGGCATTTCCTGGTAGCTGACTGGTGGATGATGCTAAATTTATTGGCCAGCAGATATGCTATATCCTCTGGCTCTCTACAGGAAATTCCATTCACTATTAGTGCAGCAGATTGTTGGGTATTGCCTTTAAAGGTAGTGGAGAATACTGAAGAAAGCCTTATGGTTGTCTCTGGCTCGATAGGCTGTTTTATCTCAGATTTGGCTTTGGTGGACTTGATTAGTCCCAAGTTGCTTCTTCAGATTACTTTGCTGGGCAATGCTTTTCTCATTTATTGGACATGATTTTCTTTCTTTTGTTATACGACTAATTGATATTGGGATTCCACCAGGGTGACTTGTTTTGGAGTTTGCCCTATGTTTATTTCAGACAGGTACAGCTGTTATTCTGGAGCTATTTATGTGATTTTACAGGGTTCTGTGAACAATTCCACACTGACAGCTGTGTTTTCAGGGTTTGGGGTGGGCTTGGAATTTTGCAAGACTGTCACTTAGGAGGTAGTTAGCCTTGGTATAGTTTTTTAAATGTTCCAGGTTTATCTGGGGTCCTTGGCTTAATATTTACTTCAAAGGAGACATCTTTGTAGTGCGACCTGACCAGGGAGGACTTTACACTAGGAGGAGTGCATCTTTCTTTCTTTAGAAGATAGCAAGCCCTGCAATTATCGAAGTGATGTATGTTCAATTGATAAGGGATCAAATGGTGCAGTTTACACTCATACTAATACTGCCATGCAGCATTACAGGATACTGTCCTCCTTGAGTGTGTCATCCTTCAGATGAGAGGTTATACCAAGGTCCCATTTATCTGAGTTGATGGTAGCTCAGGTGAGTGTTAATGATCACATAACACTTATCAAAAATAGTTGGGGCTCTTTATTTCAATTGAATAAATCAAACATTTCTTACAAGTTTACACAATAAAATAAAACTTAAAGTAACATCCCCCACTTAAACCATTTTCATAAAATCATCACGCAACGGCAATAAAAGAAAGTCATACAAACAGAATATTACATTTCCTTTACATTTTCGCCCATCCCGGCCTTTCATCCATTTGTATAATCCTGCTTTGTTAAATCATAACACATATGAATGATCCTTTCTTTTGAAACTGTTGGCACTGTCCCTGCAAATATCTCTTGTGTTTAGGGACTTCTTAAAAGCATATCTTCTTCGTTTACCTAAATAAATTTCACTGTCTATGCCCACTTAAAATAGTTGCATTGATAAGTCAGTCCCTGTCTGCATCAAAAAATAATGTGAAATTTAAAAGCATCAACCCGTGGTAGAATACCCGTATAAGGGATAACTGGCTAGGCTTAAAATGGCTCGCAAGGGCAGTTAGCTTAGTACTAATCTAATCTATAATCTAATCTAATCTATAAATAAATTATATAACAAGATAACAAAATTGCTTAATTTTTAAAAGATTGCTAATTGTACCTACCACAAGCACACACTTAACCAAATTAGTAAAGTGCTTAAGGGAATCATTAGGAAGTTCAGAGATGACTTAAACTTAAAATAGCCACTAAAACCAAAAATAACTAACAAATCCTTCTTTAATTACCTTAGAAAGTTAAGAACTGACAATATTTGTAACTGGTGCACAGCAATATTACATGCTGTGACTAAGCTAATAACTAGGTGGCAAATTTAGTGAAAAGTTTACTCCACCCACAGTTATATCTATTCAAGATGTTGCACAGTCCCATTTATCCCCTTTAATTACTACATAACTAATTTTTGCAGCCCTCATAGAAGCTAAGAACACCTCAACCATGTGCCCTGATAGCAGAGATGGTTGCCAGTGTATCAGTGCCAAGTATGACCCTTCTGAACCCAGAGTCTGTCCACCAGACAGTCACTGTACTGCCATTACACAAGGGTGGCCCAAACATAGACCCTAGTAACTATAGATCTACTAGTATCTCTAGCTTGATACATAAAGCTATGGAGCTTATTATCTCAGGCCTCATTAATCTGGCTGAAAATTTGTTAATCCCGCACCATAATCAATTCAGCTTTGTCAAAAGAAAGTCCTGTCTCTTTAAACTCATTACTTTCTTTGGAAAAGTAATGAAAGCAGTGGATAATGGTTATGCAGTACAGTCAGTATATTTGGACCTGACCAAGGCCTTTGATGTTATTTTCTATACTGCCATTACTGACACACTTGTAATTCTGAATGTAAATCCTTATGATGTGCGGTGGATAGTTAACTGGTTGTGTGACCGATCCCATGCAGTTAGAGTTGCAGGTGCCACTTCTGAAGCAAACAAACAAAAAAAAAAGTGCCAGTGGTGTACCACAGAGTTCAATGTTGGGCCATCTCTTATGTGACATCTATTTGTCAGACATTCAAACCAACATTCCTGGTCTACGGTTATCTCAGTGTGCAGAATATTGTAAAGTATGTCATGTTATTCAGTCTCCCAGTGACTCACAGTTGCACCACCATGGTTTTGACCATTTTAAAAACTGGAACAAGGACAATGGTATAAACTTAAATGTGATAAAATGTTGCACCTTTCATTTTGGTAAAACATTCTCACATATCATTATAAGTAACAAATTCCTCCAATCAGACACTATTGGAGGGGATCTAGGAGCTCTTGTTGATAATTCCTAATCATTTATTTCTTTATTTTACATTTGTTGACTGGGTTTGTCCATCTGAGCTGATTTTTAGCAGAGGCCTGGGGAGAAAAGCTCCACAAAATTTACATTTAAGTTTAAATTTATAACAGCAAAAAGTATGCAAACAAGAAGACATTAACAATTCTTAAGTTGGAAATATATACATGAGGAATAATAAAAATTCTAAGTTGGGAAAAGTAAAATCATAGAAATTATGTGGAGTGACTGAGATGACATTACATTTGAAATATATGCAGAAGCTGTATGCAGGTTTATGAACAAACATGCAAAGATTGTAGATACAGCCAGGTAGTTAAAGTTACAGAAAAACATACAGGCAGTATATAAGTAAAGGTATTTTAAGATGAAGTAAGAGACAATAACCAAGTTAAGAAAAGGAAGATAGATGACACTAAAAGAGAAACAACCAGTAAAAGTCTGACAAAGTATTAAGAAGGTGAGGAAGACAGTTTATGGGGGGGTTAGTACACTTGACCATCATGTCTCATAAGCAGTTCAGAAAGGCTTCTATTTGGCTTTTATAATTTCCAAACATTTCTCCTCTACATCCAAAGAAATCATAATTCCCCTTTACTCATATCTCATCAGATCCATTACAGAATGTAATGCAACTTTTGGCATGTATTTGTCTAAACATATCAGTTAAATTGAAAGACCTCAGAGATTCATAACTGACAAGATCAGTGGTCTCTAAAATTTTATTAATGACCGACTGTCAGCTTTCTCTCGATACTCTGTCTCTTACAGACTCCACCATGAAAATCTGTGTTTAGCCTTTTGAACTATGAAACATGTAAACCACTTTGACTTGCCATTCCTTCAGAGAGCAAATGGTACCTCAGATATCTTAACCTTCATCAGCATACAAGTAAAACAAGTTGGCATGATAGAGTCATATCCCTCTTCTCTGGAGCATCCATTACAAGCCAAGAAGAGTAGCGTCCTAGATTGGTAATTAGATGGGCAGTCTGAAATTCTCCCCAGTCTATCCTGTCTAGACCTCATTGAGACTGGAGGAAATATTTGAAAAAAAAAAATATATATATATATATATATATATATATATATATATATATATATATTTTTTTTTTTTTTTTTTTTTTTTTGCTGGACTGTTTGCCAAGTACTTCCCAATGATCAGTGATAGTTATAAATCTAGCCATAACCAACTTTTCTTTTTATTTCATACTCATTCTGTCTCACCATCATCCTCATCATCAGCCCCCTTTTTCCCATTTTCTAGATGGGGTCTGTGTGCCATATGAACTGTCGCCATTCCTCTTGGTTCAGTGCTGCTCTTCTGCTAGGTCTTCCCTCACACAATCCATCTGTCTCTTGTGCTGAACACCCTTATTTCCTCTTGCTTAAATCCTATCTGTCTCATATCTTCTTCACTTAGATTGCCTTCTGGTTTTCTGCACTTCGACTCAAACACTGTAATCTATTCTATTTGACCTTCTCTGCAACTGGAGCTAATTTAGCTTCTGCTTTAATTTCTTCATTTCTTTTTCTGTTTCACAGTGTATAGTCTACCACTTATCTCAGGCACTTTATCTCCATCTCATCTAGTTTTCTCAACTGATCTGTCTTTACTGCCCAGGTTTCTGTGTCATACAGTACTACTGGTTACACCACTGTTTTGTACACCTTACTTTCCAGCTTGTTTGGCATTCTTCTGTCATACACTACCCCCTGACACTCTGTGACAGTTGGCTACAGACCCTCTGATTCTAGCTTTGATCTCCTCATTTAGACTTTCCTTCTACTCAACAACCCCTCTCAGATACTTGAAGCTGTTACCTGTTCCACTAGCATCCTTTCTATTTCAATTCCCAGCTTCTTCTGATTTCCCCATTTGTTGCTATTACAACTGTCTTAGCTGTACTCATTTGCATACCATGTTCCTTCAGTTTTGCATTCGACTCTCCTATCCTTTGCTGAAATTCTTGCTTGGTCCGTCTCAAATGCCGCATTGCCTGTATACAGCAACTTTGTTGATCTGTCCCCACCGACCTGTTTGTTAATGTAGTCCATCACCAGTATGAACAGCAGTGGGCTCAGAGCTGAACCCTAATACACACCTACTTCCACTGAAAACCCCTCTGTGAGACTGGACAGTGCTCGTACTTGAGTCATGGGATCCTTGTACATAGCCTGCACTAATTCTACCCATGTTTCTGAGACTTTAAACCACCACAGAACTGTCCAAATCTACTTTCTTGGGACCTTGTCATATGCTTTGTCCCAGTCTAGAATAGCCAGTTTGACTCTTTGCTCATTTCAAGCTTCTTCTCAACTATTTGTTTCACTGCAAACATAGGGTAAGTTGTGCTGCATCCGAATCTGAATCCAAACTGCTCATTTCTCATCCTAACTTCTACTACTCTGCATATTTATTTATCAATCACCCTCTCCTGAACCTTCATGTAGTGTGACAGGAGTTTGATGCATGTGTACTGCTCACAGTTGTTTACATCCCCTTTATTCTTGAGAACTGGCACTAGTATGCTTATTCTGCAGTCATTTGGAATATACCATTCTCTCCATATTGCTATGAGTACCTCCAGTAGCTATTTCTCCCTTATCTCATGACTCACCCAACATCTTGATCATATCTACTGTGACTTTCTCTGAGCATGCTACTTTCCCTGACTTCGTTTTTCCTAGTGCTGTTCTTAGTTTTTCCGTAATGGGCTCCTCCTCCTGTCTCATCATAGGCTGTGTCAGGGGCAGTACAGCTTTTGTGGGGTTTTATTCAATCAGAAGCTTCTAGAAGTACTAATTCCATCTCCCTTTGATGTTATGTGTACTGTTAAGCAGATTGTTGCTAGCATCCCTTATGAAGGGTAATTGACTATCTTCTTTATGCTTCTGTTTTTTTCTTTGCAACCTGATAGAGTTTATTTGTGCCACTTTCCAGAAGCTGGTAGAGTGCTTCTAATACCTTGTGCTTTGCTACTGCAACTCCTCTATTAGCTTCTTTGTTAGTCAATCAGTACTCCTTCTTAGCCTGGAGTATTTTTTCCTGTCTCCCACTTTTTCCTGCACTCCTTCTTTCTTTTGATGCCTTCCTGGACTTCTCTGTTCCACCACCAGCTTTTCTTATGTTCCTTATTTTCATACCTGGCTCAGCCACATTATCTGTTCTGTAGTCCTCAGGCATGCTGTTTTGAGGGGCTTTTATTCTTCTTCAACTCCACCCTTTTCCTCCTCTTCCTGAGATGCTAGAGCTTTGATTAATTCCCTAAACTAATGTGCTTTCTCTCCAGTCAACTTCAAGGTTTTCAGCTTACTATCTGTTGACCGTATAGTCTTTTCTTGCAGCTGATTGTAGCAACCAGTGATTCATGCTGTGAGCTGACTGTTGCACTAGGGATGATTTGCAATTGCAGATTCTACCCCAGTGCCCTCTCCTTACTAAAAGGAAGTCTACCTGAGTTGCATGTTGGGAGTTATTGTATGTGATCTTGTGATGGTCTCTCTCTCTTGCTGAAACATGTGTTGGCCACAATCAAGCCATTTGCCAGGCAGAAGTCTAGAATGGCCTCCCCTTCATTATTCATGTTTCTCCACCCATATGGACCCCAGCAGTCCTCATATTCTGTTCTGTCTGTCATGATGTGTGCATTCAGGTCACCCTTTATTAACACCAGTTCCTCTCATCCTGATTTATCTAAGTAGGTCCTGCATCTGCTGTTTGAGTGCACTCTTTTCTCACTATCACAACCTGGCTGTGGGGCATAGGCTGAGATTTTGAATAGTGCCCTATCCTTAAACTGAAGTCTGACTGCCATAAGTGTCCCTAATTCTGATGAAATAACTCAACTGCCTTCTGAAGCCTCATCCTCACAACAATTTCCACATAATTTCAAGTCTGACCTTCTCCTCTTGAGTAATATAGTCTGTATTCCAAGCCAAGTGGCTTTGCTGCACTGACTTTCCATCATGTCTCCTGGATACAGAGGATATCCAGCCTCCTCCTTGTCATCATGACATTTACTTCCAAGCTGCATCCTGTAAGTGAACAAACACTGAGTGTAGCAATTCTTAGTTCATGTTTAGCAGCTTGATTTGGTTTTGTATCCAGCATTTGCTTAACAGATCTATCCCTGGTAACCAAAGCTGGGCAATTGGACAACTGGAAACTGGTAATTTTGTCTGTTGTTGTACAATACCTAATTGCAACTAACTATCCAACTATATCATATACAAGAAAATAAGAAGTCATGTACATACCATAACGTTCCATGTTAGTTGTCTTCTCTCGCCTTCTTTCTTGCTGGATGGGTTCGGAGCCGATCCTTGGCTCCGACTCGGCACTTACTAAGCTCGAGAGCTAATTTTATCAGCTCGAGGCAACCCTATATCCCATGATGCAAGGCGGAGACTACCCAGATCTCGTTTGGTAGCTAAGGAAATTATGCAATATATTCTTCCAACTGGAGAGGAGGAAGAAAAAGTAACAATACTAAAAATGACAATCATAATCATCATAATCCTCTGAAAGGGATCAACCTAATCTGGTGCAAAAAGATAAAAAACTACTTGAAACGAAAAAATGCAGGTAACCTTAAGTCCTAAGCCCAATAAGAAGTCTTTCTTCTTTAGTCTTAAACGCAACTTTATTAAACAAGAATGTAGCGTTTTTCATCGCCCCAATTGGAGCAGCTTCTTCAGAGAAACAGATTATGAATCAAAAAACACGCTTTTATAACAACAGGAAGTGACAAAACACAATATCCCATTACACTAATATAAAACATGTATATATAACCATACTTATCTCTATATTTTACTGTATTAAAAAGTTTATAAAAATATGTGCAATCATAATAATATAGGAATTTAATAAAATAGTGTATATGGGATGTAAACCAAAATATAAACTTTTAAAATTGGACAACTTTTAAAAACTGATTATGTTCATAAATGTATGTATATACTCATACAAAAAACTAATCTTAAGTGTATCATGAAATGGTTCCCTATCTAAGGTAACTTCTTAATTTTAAGACAGCTGAAATATTATAATTTTCATTGAGTCCCGGGAACTTGAATGCATCTAGTTTTAATTGCCATTCAAGCTCCCGGTTCTCTAAAATTAGAGACAATGGACCTCCACGAATGTTATATGGAACTTGGTCTATACACATGAATGAAAAACTGTGTCCAGCATGAGCATTAATATGTTTAGCTAATGCATTGTCATCAGAGTTCTTCCTAATCGCATAGTCGTGTTCATAAAACCTGTCACGGGCCCTACGGTCCGTTTTCCCTATATAGAACCCCGGACAGCAATTACACAATGCAATATAGATGACCGATTTTGATTCACAGTTCAATTTATGAAAAATCTGTAATTTTTTATTTCTAACACTAAAGGAATTACCTGCCTTAACTACTTTACACCATTTACAAAAACCACAAGGAGACATACTTTGTCTACTGTATTGAACTTGTGGTACACTTCTTTGTAGTAATTCCTTCAAATTACTTCCCCTCTTATATACAATATGGGGTTGACCTCCTAGTTTCTCTACTAGAAAGGAATTATTAGAAATAAAATACCAGTTTTTAAGTATAATTGACCAGATAGCCTGAGAGTTGACACTAAAAGTCGTAACGAAGCTCAATACAAGTTGACTCTTACAGTTCTCATTGCTTACCTCGTCTATAATGCTTGGGGTTAATAAATTGCTATCATTAAGGCCTTGGTCTATACAGATTTCTAATTGATTAAGAATAGGTCTATACACCCCTTCATTTCTTTTAAACTCAACCTCCTTTATCAAATCGTCTAGTAGGCCTACTGGGTACCCACGATTAAGGAACATCTCCCTTAAAAATTTACATTCAATTTTGAAATCAACAATAGTGCTACACATCCTACCAGCTCTCACTAATTGTCCCTTAACAATGGAACGTTTCTGTTTGTAAGGATGAAAACTTGAGAAGTGGAGCATAGAATTACAATATGTGGGTTTCCTATAGACAGTAGAAGTGAAACTATGACTAGTAACATCTTTAGTTAATTTTGCGTCAAGGTAATCTATTTCAATAGTAGAAAATTTTGAGGTGAATTTCAGAAATTCTGTGGTTCCATTAAGTTCCTGAACAAACTGGCCAGCTTCCCCACTATTACCTTGGAATAGAATGAAGATGTCATCTAGGAACCTCGTGTAGAACCTGATGTATTTTGTAAGATGTGTTTTGTTCATCAGGAAATTCTTTTCCTAGAATGCAACAAAGAAGTTGGCAACACTAGCTCCACAAGGGGAGCCCATGGCCACCCCTTGTTTCTGGATGTAATAATCAACTCCAAAATGAAATAGTTTGTGGAAAGAACAATGTCCAGTAATTCAGTAACTAAATCAATTTCACCTTTAGGAGCCCTGAACTCACCAAGAAGTAGACCTATCCATTCAACAGCTTCCTGATGTGGTATGGAAGTATAGAGGTCTACTACATCTACTGTCAAAAAATTGTAACTTTCATCAAAGGCAATATCATTGATATTCTCTAAAACGGTCCAGGAATCTCGGCATAGACCCTGAATATTTTTTAAATATTTTGACAGGATGCTGTCAATGAGTTTAGAACAGAGATAAGTAATGGACGACCTCCCATCGACAAGGGCTCTCATAGGTGGATTTGAGATGTCCTTGTGAATCTTTGGGATGCCAAACATAACTGGTATTCTAGGGGTACAGATGTCTATATAGTTATAAATGTCAGCTTCAATTTTACCTGCCAAATATAAATCACGAAAGTTGCCTCTAATCCTACGAGATGTTCCATTCACTTCATTAATTGACGCTACACTACAGACAGGTGAATTTAATACTGTAAGCATCCTCTCTTGATACTCAGAATTATCAAAAATGACCAGTCCACCCCCTTTGTCAGGTTTAATCAACCTGACTGGGAAATTCTGTAAATTATCTAAGGCTAATGCCTGCTCTTTGGTGATATTTGTTTTACTAATACCATTTTTTGATGATGATGGTTAAGTAAACTCATGCCTAAAATCTGCCTCACATATGTTTTCAAATAAATGAAGAACTGAATGTAAGGGTGGATTGTAAGTGCTAGGTAATTTTAACCGAGAATGATCATTCGTGTTTTCGTCGCAAAACAAAAGTTTTAAATTTAGTTTGCGGACGAAGCACTTTAAATCAATAATTGTTTTAGCCAAATTCCCTTGCTTACTTGGTACAAAAGTATTGCCATAAGATAGTAATTCAACTAAATCATCATCAAAACAAATATCTGAAAAATGATAAATTTTGAAATCGCCTCTTTTATTTTGTATAATAGTTGGACGTAACTTAACAATAGGGTCTATGGTCAAATGGGGGTCACAGTTAACTAGTGTCAAACTTCTTAATGTTAAGTTGTCAATCTCGCCTTCATTCTTGCTGGATGGGACCGCGTCCCTAGCACCTCTATCCTGGGTGGCTCAATGGAACAGACTCTTGAAAACGGTGGAACCAAAATTCGCTCTGTCTCTGGAGGCCAAGTCTAATTTGTAATGTGAAACAAAGGTATGAGGAGAGGCCCATGTGGCTGCTGCACAAATACTATCAATTGGAAGTCTAGCCTGAAAAGCTGTAGATGTAGCTAGAGCTCTGGTAGAATGGGCTTTTGGCCTAGCAATCAACTCTTTGCCTCTGAGCTGATAAATGTAAGTAATCACAGAAGACAGCTATCTAGATAAAGTCACCTTGGAGACTGGAAGGCCTTTCCTGTTCTCTGCATAGGATAGAAACAGTTGATCAGATTTCCTAAAATGTTTAGTTTTGTCTAGATAATATCTGAGTTGGCGGTGAACATCAAGACAATGTAGTTTTTGTTCCGCTCTATCAGAATAATTTGGGAAAAAAACTGGAAGATCAATGGATTACTTTTGTCTGAGTTGGACAAGTTAAACAATAATATCAGTCAGGATCTTCTGTTCGATCAATATTACATTAACTATGTAAACATCATTCAGGATGTAGAACATAGTTGTAACATCATTTATGACAAAAAACAAAACAAAATTAAAAGGGATATGAAGATATATTCATCGGGTATGGTGTATCCGAAATCACACTATGTACACCGTAGTCATAACAACGGGAAGTCGGATAACGGTATTAATCGTCTGGACGTATTGGATGACATCACTTCCCCTCTTCAGTCGGAAGGCTACAAACAATGGCAATATGGCAGCCCAGGTGAGGGAGAAGGACCAAGAAGATCTAAAAGACTAAGGGGGCAATACAATTATGAGGACGACGAAGACTTTGAACGTACAGGCGCACGGCCTAGAAGAGAAGCAGATAAATACAAGAAGGTTAATTATCATCAAAAAAACGCGTGGGGGGCGCGCAAGTAGCCGATGGCGTCCAGAACCATGAGGTACTTGGTAAGCAAACTAACATGGTTTTATTTAATAGTCATGAGTCGATACAAATGGAAGCCAATTTTGGTTTCGGTTTGCCCCTTTGTATTGAAAACCGTTTAGACTATGTGTGTTCTACACATGAAGTTCATTGTAATCATACAGAGATAGATAATATATCTCAAAATTATACATCACACGAAATGAATATGTCGGAGGCATCCAAGGAAAGAATTAATCAACAAGCATGTGCACATTATGTGGACAGTGATGATTCTTTATGTGATTTAACTGTACATGTATCTGATGGACAATCGCAAGTTGTCGATACAGTTTTTTTAGGTGCAAACGACAAGGACAGAAATAATCAACAAGCATGTGCACATTATGTGGACAGTGATGAATCTTTATGCGATTTAACTGTACATGTATTTGATGGACAATCGCAACTTGTCGATGCAGTTTTTTTAGGTGCAAATGACAAGGACGTTTTTGTCAATAATGATTTAGACATGGTTTATGATGCAGATAAGTATATTGGAGATAATTTGTGTGTACAGAAAAGAAATAATCAACAGGTATGTGCACAATATGTGGACAGTAATGACCCTTTATGTGATTTAACTGTACATGCTTTTGATGGACAATCGCAAGTTGTTGATACAGTTATTTTAGGTACAAATGATAAGGATAGTTTTGTTAATAATGATTTGGACACGGTTTATGATGCAGACAAACATATTGGAGATAATTTGTGTCTACAGGAAGCTCTGGACAGATCATTTGATGAATGTGGGGAATGTAGGTTGTTTTTTAAACCCAATATCGTGATTAATAACAATGGGGATTTTAAATTATACAGCTACGCACGTCAGTCTTTTGATAAAGAATGTGTCAATTTATTTTCAAAGGGGTTCAGTTTTGTACCGTGTAGGAGGGGGAATTTGGTAAATACAATTGTGGACTTAAAATTATTTACCCGAAAATTGAATTTAAAAATTTTGTATCAAAGTAATCCTTGGGGTATTAATGAAAATGGCAAAAACAGATTGTCTAAACCCAGTACTTACAACCCTCCTATGCACGAAAAGGTGGCCTTTTTTGAAAAAAGTGACTGAAAATGACATTAGGGATGTTTTTAACAAATTTAATACTAATTTTAGCAATAGAAATTTGACTAATCATGAAAAAGCTAATTTAAATAAAATTTTGTCCACCAAAAACATCAGGATCATGAAACCTGATAAGGGTAGTGGAATAGTTATAGTGGACTACCAGGATTATGTTTCTTACATGAATGCTCTGTTGATGGGGGACACGTACGTGGAAATCAGCAGAAATGAAATAAATATAGCTCACAGAAGAATAGACACAACACTTTTTGACATGTTATACCAGGGTGAGTTGGACGAACATGAATGGCGTTTTTTACAAAACGAGTACCCAGTTATTAGTGGAATTTTCGGTATCCCCAAAATACATAAAGGTTTAGATAATTTACAATTTAGACCTATAGTGGATGGTAAGCGCAGTAAAACACATTTTATTAGCCAATTTTTGGATTACCATTTAAAACCAGGTATTGAATTTTTTCCGCATATACTTAAGGACTCGTGGGATTTTTTGGCAAAAATAAAACCAATAGTATTTAACACTGGAGATACATTCATTACTATGGATGTGTGTAACCTTTTCACCGTTATACCCCATGATAGGGGGCTTGAATGGTTAGAAGAGCAGTTATTTTATACTAATTTGTATGACCAAAATAAAATAAATGTATTAACAAAACTAATGGACATTGTTCTAAAAAACAATTTTTTATTTTTTGAGGGAGCTTATTACAAACAAAACAGTGGAGTAGCTATGGGGGCAGCTTGTGACCCGAGTTTTGCAAATTTTGTATTAACCTATTGGGAGCTCAACTATGTATTCAATTCTGAGTATTTTACACATGTCAAATTTTATGGTCGCTTTTTAGATGATTTATTTATTATATGGAACGGTGAACAGGCAGAACTAGAAGCTTTTTTAGAATACATGAATAGTAGTGTATGGTTCTTGAGGTTCACACATGTGATAAGTCGGGATAGTATTGGTTACTTGGACATTAAGTTAACTTATGACAAAAACAAGAATAAACTTATGTCCAATATATACAGGAAACCCACCTTCTCAAATTCTTACTTACACTTTGACAGCTGGCACCCTGACCACCAGAAGAAAGCGGTGGTCAAAGGTCAACTGGTGAGGGCAGCCAGAATGGTCAGTGAGGAGGTGGACTTTGAAAATGAAATACAGTTCATTATCACATTATTTATAAACAGAGGTTACCCACCCAAGTTTTGTAGTAGTATTGCTAATGAAGTGAGAAGCAAAAGGGAAAATGTTTTTTATAAAGCTTTACTAAATAGTAATGAATGTTCGATTGGTAACAATAAAATTCAATCTGTTGACAACAGGGGATTTTTATGTAACAGTATACCCCTGTTTATCATCACATTTAATGACAGCTTTTGGGCAATCAAAAATATTATCAAAAAGAATTGGAGTTTTATAAGTATGGATAAGATACTGGGGGACCTTCTTAAAGGAGACATTACATATGTATTTAGGAAGGACACATCGTTTAAAGATTTGTTTGAAAGTTTAAATGTCAAGATGGATAATTATTCTAACAAACCCATGGGTAATTTTAAATGTGGTAGGTGTTCAGTATGCAAACATATGATTAATACTGATACAACAGCAATAGTTAATAATCATAGCATTAAGATTCATCAGCACATTAATTGTTATACTATTAACGTTGTATACATAGCTGTATGTCAACAGTGTGATGGTTTTTATGTTGGGAAAACCAGTAGGCATTTGAGGGACAGGATTAAAGAACATCTATTAGATATTAAAAATAATAAGTTAACTAATGCCTTGGCTAGACACATAAATCAATATAAAAATCACCAGTTTAAGTTTTTCGGTGTATTACACCAGAAAATGGACTTACAAGGTAAAATCACCAAATATAATTTAGATGTATCAGAATTAAGGATGCAGATTTTATTGAATGCTCATCAGCATCCTGGCCTTAATGAATATATTACCATCAAGCCCATTTTATGGTTACATAACATTAAAGGCCATTAGTATCTGTCACGTTGTTTTTGGTACATATAATAATACAGCTTTATACATTTTAGGCATTTATGTATTGCATACTTTACACATACACAAAAATATAAATTATATATAATTTTTAGGACTATTTTTATATATATATATATATATTATTATTTTTTCATACTGCATAAAATTTTTCTTACATATTAATACATATATATTTATTTATTTATTCATTTATATACATATTTAAACATTTATTGTATGTATTTAAACAGTATTTAAACTATATATAAATTTATATTATATATTAGCATATTTATGCTTTATTTTCTCGACACAAACAATTTTTAAATATTTTAAACAACTTAAATACTAACCTTTTAATCACATTTTATAACAACATTTAGTAAGGTATTGGGTTATATATTACATTTTTAAAAAATATTCACAAAATACATTTATTAAACATCTACATTTTCAAATTTTTCTAATTAGGGACCTTTTTGAGGAATTTATTAATGAATTAACCTTTATTCTTTAAGTACACACTATTTATGGTTACTAGGGAGTTTTCAAACATACAGATATTTACACATATATTACTAGAACATAATTAGATTTATATTTGCACTGGTATGCTATGCTCGCACCCATTGTCACAGTGTTTTTGTTACAACGTATCTAAAACATTTTTACAACGTTTTTATAACACTATTGACGGTTGAAATACAGTGCTGCACATGCTGTCTTATTAATTCTGGTTTATCTTTTTTGATTCTGGTTTATCTTTTTAAAAAATGTTCTTTTATTTATTATGTCCTAGATTGGTTAATTAATTAATTTATTTTGACAATTGAGGGTATTTAAGTGGCTGGTTTCTATTTGTATTTGTGTTCTGAAGAAGTCCGTGGAGACGGACGAAACCTAGGTCGACGCAAATACTTGTTCTGTTATTTTTGTCAATAAACTTGTGTTGGAGCGTTTATTGGCCTTGGATTATCCTTTTTTACATCATAAGGCATAGCACCTCTTCTTCGGCTAGGTGCTTTCTCTTCCAGTTTTGTTGTTTGAGACAACTCTTTGCCTCTGAGCTGATAAATGTAAGTAATCACAGAAGACAGCTATCTAGATAAAGTCACCTTGGAGACTGGAAGGCCTTTCCTGTTCTCTGCATAGGATAGAAACAGTTGATCAGATTTCCTAAAATGTTTAGTTTTGTCTAGATAATATCTGAGTTGGCGGTGAACATCAAGACAATGTAGTTTTTGTTCCGCTCTATCAGAATAATTTGGGAAAAAAACTGGAAGATCAATGGATTGATTTAAGTTCATCTGCGATGCCACTTTGGGTAAGAAAGACGGATTAGTCCTTAGAGATACCCTGTCTTTGTGGAAGATTAAGTAGGGAGGACGAATGCAGAGAGCATGAAGCTCAGATACTCTCCTGGCAGAAGTAATGGCGACTAGAAAGAGTGTCTTCCAAGAAAGAAATTTCAATGAACAGGCAGCCGCAGGTTCGAAAGGGGGAAGAATCAAGGATGTTAAAATTAAATTTAGATCCCACTGTGGTGGGGGGTCTCTAATCGGAGGTTTAAGTAAAAGTTGAGAGAAGGTATGGATTGGTGCAGCTGCCCCGACTGGTGGGTCAGAAGATCTGGAACCGGGTCCAGATGCCATGGCTGTACCAAGAGATAACAATGTAGGAATGGAAACCATATCTGTCGAGGCCAATAAGGGGCAATGAGAATCAACTTGGCTCTCAAGGCGGTTGTTTTCTGAATTACTTGAGGTATCAGAGGAAAGGGGGGAAAGGCATAAAGAAGTCCCCGGGGCCAATCTTGGGTTAGAGCGTCTCTGGGGGGATGGCCTGGAAGGGGGAAGAGAGAGAAGTCTGGGCATTTGCTGTTTTGAGGTGTAGCAAAAAGGTCGCAGCAAGGAAGGCCCCACTCCTGAAAAATCTCTTCCGTCACTGATTGTTTGAGAGACCACTCGTGAGGCATGAGAATAGCTCTGCTCAACCTGTCCACTATGATGTTGGATTTCCCGGGGATATGCGTTGCTATCAGAAACCGCTGAGAAGAGATTGCCCACTGCCAAAGTCTGAGAGTCTCTCGACACAGTGGATAGGACTTGGTTCCGCCCTGTTTGTTGATATACCACACTACGGACATATTGTCCGTTTGGACTGCAATAGTTCCCAGGGGAAGAGAGTCGTTCAGGGCTTGCAACTTTAAAAGCACTGCTCTCATCTCTAGGACATTTATGTGCAGGTCGTATTCGAAAGGTTGCCAATTGCCATGGACCATCCTGCCCTGATAATGCCCCCCCACCTGATCAGGGAGGCGTCTGATGTAACCATGGCGACCGGGGCAGGAGGAACAAAGGGTCTGCCCTGATGGACTTGAGGGGACGATATCCACCAGATCAGATGCCTTTTGCAAGTTAGAGTTATTGTGATCCTGTGACGCATGGGAAGTTGTTGAAAGGACCATTGGGCAAATAGCATCCATTGTAGAAGACGCATGTAAAAGCGGGCAAAGGGAAGAAGTGTTATGGCGGCCACCATAAGACCCAATACTTTCAGAGCAAATCTGGCCTGAATTTTGTTGCTGAGAAGAATCACCTGGACGTGACTTTGAATGTTCAAGATCCTTTGTTCTGTTAACTTTGCTGAAAGTTGTACGGTGTCCAATTTTGCGCCTATAAAAGTAATAGATTGACAAGGCGACAAGGCAGATTTTTCAAAATTTATAGAAATTCCTAGCCCTCTGCAAATGTGAATGGTGTAATCTCTGGCTTGGAGAAGTTGATGCCTGGTGGTGGCAGTGAGGAGCCAGTCGTCTAGATATGGAAACACCTGGAATCCTTGACTTCTCAGGTGAGCCGTAATCGCTGCCATACATTTGGTGAACACTCTGGGGGCTGTAGTGAGTCCAAAGGGCAGGGCCCTGAATTGGAAGTAACTGGTCCCCAGCCAAAAGTGGAGAAATCTTCTGGAGCGCCTGTGAATTTTTATGTGATAGTATGCATCCTGAAGATCTACCGAGCACATCCAATTGTCCTTGCCCAGAAAGGGTAGAATGGACTGAAGCGTGACCATCCGGAATATTGTTTTCTTTACAAACTTGTTTAGTTTGCTCAGATCTAATATTGGTCTCCAGTCCCATGTCTTTTTTGGTACTAAAAAGAACCTTGAGTAGATTCCGGATCCTATTTGGTCTGCTGGGACTGGCTGGATGGCTCTTTTTGCTAGCAGTTTTGATATCTCTGGTACTGCTAGTTCCCTTAGACTGGGTGGAACGTCTGGAAGGGTTCCCTTTTGCTGAATTGGGGTTTGAATAAAGGGAATTTTGTAACCCTCGGATATAATCGACTGTAACCATTTGTCTTGAGAAAGGGAAAGCCAGGCTATTGGGTACAGCGATAATCTTCCCCTGACTGCCTCCGAAGGTGGACAATCGGGCAACATCTCATGGATGCTGGAAGGGTTTGTCAGAAAGAGGCTCTCTGCTACCCTGATTCTGCGGACCCCCTCTACCCCTAGGGCAGCGTCTGTTGTTGTTACCCCCTCTGCCTCTGGGGATAAACTGACCTCGTGCATCAGGCGTGACTCCTTGAGATTTGCGGAACCACATTTTCCCTCCCTTCTGACCTTTTGGGTAAGGTCTTGAAGGGGTGGAGAAACGGACTCCTACAGCAGAAAGAGTCTTGCCATCTTGTTCGCATCTAGTCAAGGTGTCTTTCACTTGAGGTCCAAACAAGGTCGAACCATCAAAAGGGGAGTTTGTGAAGGACGCCTTGAAGGGGTATGCAAAATTACAAAGCCGCATCCAGGACTGACGCCTTAAAGCCACTCCTGTGCCTGCGGCCCTACTCGCTCCATCGGCTGCATAAGAAATGAGCCGCATGGAGGAGTTAACAATGGAGTATAGGATTCCTAGCTGTGAGCTAATCTTATCCTGAGACCCAGCAGCTGATGGATCCTGTAAAACTTCTCCCAACTTTTTAAGAACATCTCTTTGAAGGCGGGTGAAGTGACACAAGTAGTTCAGCGATCGCATGGCAAAGGTCGCTGAAGAAAAAATCTGCTTGCTGTACCTGTCCATAGTCCTAGAATCCTTGTTAGGAGGATGGACAGGTACTGAAGGATCAGCTAGTTCCTTCTTGGTGGCTGCAGCCACCACCATGGCATCAACCGGGACACCTTTTGTCAAATATTGCCTATCAGGTGGGGCCGTAATGAATTTAGAAGGCCTCCTAGGAATAGGTTCCACCAAATCCGGGGCCATCCACGCCTTCCGAGCCACCACGTCCATAAAAGGGTCGAAAGGCGGAGACACCCAGGAGGTGGAGGGTCGAGATCCGAATGCCTCCAGGTATACTGACTCATCCTCGGAAGGATTAAGGGAGGGCCAGTTCCCCCTCTGCTTAAGGAGTTCAAGGATGTCTGAGAAAGAGACATCCTCAGAGGAGGACCTTGGGGATCCCTCCGACTCATCCAAGTCAGTATCAGATGTAATAGACTCAGGGGAGTCTAGATGTTTCCTCTTACATGTCCTCTTATGCAGAGGTTCACCTGACGGATCAGGAGAAGCCTCGGAAGAGGAAGATATTCCCAATGGGGAAACCTGAGGCGTTGGATCTCTGGGTCCAGGAGCAAGAGAGTGGGAAGAGACGTCAGCAGGCACTGTAGTGGGAGGAGCTGATGGAACTGACCGTTGACTACGCCCAGGGGCTAGTACACTCCTCATCACCTCAAAGGCTCCCCCATCAGAGAGACCAGAAGGTTCCCGCTCCGAAGAGATAGGAACTCCAGGCCTCACCGAGAGGGAAGGCTCCGAGGCAGATGTCAGGGCTGAGCTCACCAACGCCGAAGCCCCGAGAGGGAGAACGGGGTCAGACAAGGGTCCAATGCCACTTGCCCCCTCGGAGCCGATGAGAGAGACCAGACGCCCGGATCCCTCCAATGAAGGCCTCAAGGAAGAAATCGGAGCGGAGGACGACGGAGCCGAAAGGGGGGGTGGTATCGGCTCCGAAGCTACAACAGTCATGGCTCCGAGGAGCTCCGGCTTCGGGCTTTGTAAGAGAGTCGAAGGAGGAATGTGAGGTGGATGTGAGATAGCTACCGTCTGTTGAGATGGGCTATGGAGCATTTGGGCCAATGCCTGAGACTTTAATAGTCTACTCACCACTCTCTTGAGGTCGTGATCAGACAGCCTGGACGACCGAGAAGAACGGCTCCGATGGCTCCGCTCCGAGAGCAGGGGTGATCTCGGAGCCAAACGTATCGATTCCAATGAGGGGGATCATGATCTCTTTTTAGAGATAGGTGGAGCCGAAGGAGCCAAAGATACGTCAGCTCCAGCCGGAGCCGACACTGAGTGTCCAGATCTGGCAGTATCGGCACCAGATGGAGCCAATACTGTGACTTCTTAAAGGGAAGGATCAGCTCCGGCTGGAGCCGATCTCGACACTGAAGAAGCAAAACCAGTAGCCGATGGCTTGGGACTTGAAGCCGAAGGCTTGACAGGTTTCGAGGGCTTCCCCGGAGCCAACTTAGTCGGGGAGCTCTCAGGCTTTAATAAGCCCCTCAATATTAATTTATTTCTGCACTCCTGCAGGACTCTTGGGCTGAAGGCATGACAAATAGCACAAGAGTCCTGCAGGTGCAGAGGTCCCAGGCAGTAAACACAAAAAGTGTGACCGTCTGTCAGAGACATCTTCTGACAGCACGAGTCACACTTCTTGAAGCCAGAGACCTTTGTGTCCTTCGACATAGCTGTGTCGAGGAAATACAAGTGACAAGAAAACACAGACACACACACAAATAACACCCAATCCAATAATCTAAACTAAAGAGGGATACAGCACACTCAAACACACACAAAATCCCTGACAGGAAAAATTAGGAAAGGGGAAGGCCTAAGGCCTAATCTCGGAAAGGGGATAAATAACCCGAAAAAAAAGGGAACACTAACGGGAATAGGTTTAAAATAAACGTTAAGGTTCACAAAACAACTAAGGATATTAAATTTAAAAGGGATGAGACTAAAAGTCTTAATATGAAGAAAACTTACCTAGAGCTGGTAAAAGAGGCACCTCGTAAGCGAAGCAGCAAACGAGATCTGGGTAGTCTCCGCCTTGCATCATGGGATATAGGGTTGCCTCGAGCTGGTAAAATTAGCTCTCGAGCTTAGTAAGTGCCGAGTCGGAGCCAAGGATCGGCTCCGAACCCATCCAGCAAGAATGAAGGAGAGATTGACAACTTAACATCAACCCCTTATGCACTCTGTACCATTTGTCTTTCCTTCTCCTTGCATAAAATCTATACAAAATCATTTTCAATGTAATTTTCTAAAGCTTATCATACTTCCAAATAAGTAACCATCTGATTTTTCCCTCCATGTACTAACAAAAAAACATAGCTGCATTCATATAATAATGTTTTTGACAATTACTTATATTCAATAACTGCTTTAACTGCAAGTTTATTAACAGCCTCCAATGAAAGACTTTGTTTTCTGGCTACATTAGCCTCCTTAATTTCTTTACTTAATCCTTCCCACAGGTCAGCTCTGTACTATTTTCCATTATATTCTTATATCAACATTTTCTGTTTTACAATACTTCTGTCATATGCTTATTTCATTCATTCATTTTACTCATATATTCATCCCCTTTTCATCCATTCTTGCAATCTCTGTTATTTCTTCTTAGATTGTAACTCCTCCAAAATACCCCTATATTTTATACAGAAAATTCTTGCTACAATACTCGTTTCTTTGTTATAAACATTTTCTAAAACTACCAAATAAATTCACTTAATATAAAATATGATTTATTAATCATAAACCACCTATCTCTCTTTAATAATACACACTACTACTATTTTTACCTGATTCAGTTTACACCCCCAAATAACTTAAAAAGTCGGTCCTAATAATGCCATTTTAACTCATTAGGCAACATGAGCACACCACCTAAATAGCTCAGTTTTCCAAATGTCACCAAGTGAACTAAGAATACTTTTTATGAAAAGATAAATCATACATAGACTTTCTCCCTTGCCTCTTGAACTAACATTTATACTACCTCAGTATTATGTCTGTCTCCAAAATTAATACTTAGTATATCAACCTCCATTCTTTTGAAATCTATATCCCTTGTCTTCTTAGTTTTCTCAAGCCTTTACTTTCCTTTTCTCTTTAATTCAAAACTGCCTTTTCCAAAATATTATACAGATGCTTCATAACAACACAATGCAACACCTTACTCTTAATTATTAGGATAGTATGCGTGTAAATCATCATTAATTGGTGTCTGAACAGCATCATAACTATTTCTTTCTTATCTTTCTTTGACATTTATCACAAGTAAACAATACTGTACTCATTAAGCAACCCTAACAAAATCCTCTCTTAACATCATTTTCCCTGATAAACTAACAATTTATCAATATTCTAGTCATTGCCTTTTCATACACTACCCTAAGTTTTTCAGGAATACCGTAAGTCCTATAAGTGTCTGTCATCTATAATATTGTAATCCTTTGAATATTGTATGAAACATGTTAGCCTTCCTTATTATTCTGCATAATTTCATCTACAACTTCCTTGACCATTTCCAACATTTTCCTACTTCCACTTCCCTTTGTCCCACATATACCACCACTTAACATGTTTTACAACATTATTAAACCTTACCTGAAAAATAATCACTTTTTCATTTCCTATTTTCTACATTAACTAGGAGCACATTTTTATAACCTTAGTAGAACAATCCAATTCACCATTATTCATTCACCTTTAAAATGCATAACCAATACTCTCCTCACACAGCACTGATTCTACTCTCTCCTATCCTTATACTATTATGAATTTCATTAGTGGCAACAACCACACTTAACTTATCTTTTGTAAAGTCAGTGATGTTTTTAACCTCATAATTTTCACCTTTAATGTGCTTGTATACACAGAGCATCAAAAATATATATTTCCCATTATGCCCTTTTGCTCACTAATAATATGCCCTTTCTCATCATGCACTTTCATTAACATAGTTTCATTATACTTCCTCTGTCTTTTCCAGAAAAAAAAAGATTAACCTCATCCTTTATTTCCTTAATAGCACTTTTTTTCTGCCAGTTAATCAGTCGTATTTGCTTCAGTTAATATATTCAGCAGTTTCTCAGGGAGGTTAAACTTGCTGAATCTTATCCCCCACTTAGTTATCTCAGAAAGCATTACCATCCTAAGGCAACAATTTCTCCAGAAATTTACTCCAAGAAACAGCATCATCATCATCATAGAGTTTATCATTCAAAAAATGCATACTGGTGCAAAACCTGCTGTTTGTTAAACTTTTAAGTGAATTACATAAAGTACGATTTTTGACTTTTGTTAGTCCATTCAATTTTGCCCAGAATTAGTGATGCAAAAAAGTTGACTGAAATACTGCTTATGATCTCTACCTGTTTGCTGACTGCTTTGGATCGCTGAGTGCAGCTAGAGAAGTTCTGTGCTTCAAATGCCAATAAATGCCACAAACAAGTACATTCCATTTGTTCTTTCATTCAGTGTTTAAGGAATGAAATAATGAATATTTTTTATTAAAGTTAATACAGTTTTGCTTCCCCTGCTGAGCTACCTTAATCTGCAAGGTTAAGTGTTAGCTTAGGCAATTTAATTCATTAAAAAAAATTGCATGTGGTGTGGTGTGTGTGTGTGTGTGTGTGTGCGTGTGTGTGTGTGTGTGTGTGTGTGTGTATGAGAGAGAGAGATACATGACAAATAAATCAGAGCAGCCACTGTTTACATAATTCTGTGTTAACTTAAAAAAAAGAAATATGGCACTGAAGACACCCTAGTGCAGAACCAAGAATAAGAGGACTTCTTTTCACAGGGAACAAAAACAGGACTGTAAGGACTGGAAATAGAAAGATAATGCTATGGGCATGACTGGCTTTGACCTAAAAAGTGATGCCCAAAATGGGAGGTAACTTTTGCAATGTTAGATTCTCCACACAAAGCCTGGAACTTCTTTTCCTGTCCTTTTAATAAGGTTGCAGGAGGGTGGCCAAATGGTTAAGGTGTTTGCCTTACAAACACAAGGTGCAGGGTTTGAGTCTCACAAGGGATAATTGGCTAGGCTTAAAATGGCTCGTAAGGGCAGTTAGCCTAGTACTTATCTGTGAATCTGTAAGTAGAATGCTAGCCAAGGAAAGACAAAAGAAGCACAATATGTAATAACAGTAGTAGTTCTAAAGCCATTGATAAACTAAGAGGGAGGAAAGAGAAAGGTATATTAAACAAAAAATAAGTTTTTTAAAGATTAACTTATGATTAAACACTAATAGTAGCTCGAGAGTGGAACCTGCATTAGGCTCAATGGCAGCAAATGAGATCTGAGGTAACAGGGATGGAATAAGAAATTATGGGTAGTGGGAGGAGCTCAAGAGTTGGATCCGAAGTCTGGAAAATGCAGCAGATTTGGATCCAAGGATAGGATTTAAACTCATGGGTTGCGGAAGAATGAAAAGAAAATATCAGATCTTTTCTTCAGCTATGTCTATAACCTGAAAGGCAATACACTGCAATGTACCAAGTTAACCACAAATGGTGCCACCTCTACAGAGCCACACAATATAGCAAACTTTTTTGTCAACAAGTTTAAATGCAATTTAAACCCTCTCTTCCCCTCAGATGTCCTTCAGAAAATACATACATAAATACCCCAACTATCACTACAGAGCAGGTACTGAAAGTGTTCTCCAAAGCCAAGAACACTACATCAATGGGTCCTGATAATATCCCAGAATGCTCCTTAGTAGCATGAAACATGAACTATTAGGCCCACAAGAATCACTATTTAACCACAGCCTCCAAACAGGCTTTATGCCATATAAAGGGAGGACTACAATGGTTATCCCACTGCACAAGGGCAAGCCACAGATGGACCTAGAGAATTACTGACCCATATATCTGAATAGCATGATATGCAAAGCTATGGAGTGAATAATCATGAATATCTTAAATTACATTATATAGGTAACCTACAAGCATTGGACTCGAATCATTTTGCATGTCAAGGGCTGATCTTGTGTACTCAACCTGGTGGACTTCTTTGAGAAGTTCATCAAGGCAATGAATGAGGGCAAAATGGTGCATACTGCCTACCTTGACCTGGCCAAGGCATGTGATACAATACCAAACTCTGGCACTGCAGAAAAGTTCACTAAATTAAGTAAAAATCCATACAGCACCAGCTAGACAGCCAGCTGGCTTGTAAGAACCCCAAAGAAGTTAGAATAGGGGGAGCCTACCTGCACAAAAAGGCTGATTACTAGTGAGATACCCAGGACTCAGTGCTAGAGCTGCCCTTGTTAGGCATCTATTTCTCTAAGGGCAGTGCTAAGGACTATCAAAGTTTGCAAATGATTGCAAATGGAGTGTAGTTATTGAATCCTGCAAGACACAAATATCCTCCAAGGCCTAATACAGACTAATAACTGATGTTACAGTCAAGATCTACAACTTAATGCCAAAAAGTACATCATATTAGCTTTCAGAAAGACTGCCACCCCACAAGCTACTAGACTGACAAAACACCCCTAAGAGTAGACTCTGTAGTCAGGGATTTGGGAATGCATGTTTTCTGTTAATATCACTGTGGTAAACCTCCTCCAGGCAAGGTAAAGGTTTACTTGACTGGGTCCTTATCCTCTTTGATGGTGTATTGGAAATGGATGGACTCTTGCAGCATTGTAGAGATAGCAACCTGGCCCCCTCTTCATACCTTCACAAAGCACTACAAAATGGGTTCCTTTTCAAAGTCCAGAGCAAGCTTTGTTGGTACCATTCTCCAGGGGCTGCTGGACCCTTATCCTTCCACCTCCTAGGTAGGGCAAGTTTTGGGAGTCTACCCAACATGCCACTGAGGCAGTAGGAATGATGAACATAGTACAGTTGTGTAAGTCCTACTTACCTTTAACATTAGATGTTCGAATTCCTCAATGCCTCAGTGGCAGCACCTACCTGCCAAACCCAGAATGTGCATAGTTGAAGTTAGTTCATAGGTTAGTACTAGTTCATAGGTTAGTACTAGGCTAACTGCTCTTGTGAGCCATTGTAAGCCTAGCCAATTATCTCTTGTGAGACTCAAACCCTGCACCTTGTGTTTCTAAGGCAAACACCTTAACCATTAGGCCACCCTCCCAACCCAAGTTGGTTGCAACCTCTTGTATTTGGTTGTTGTTGTATTTAGTTTTTATATGGAATTGTGACTGGCTGTGAATTTACTCTTGCTAGATGATTCTGGCTTCATGTCTTTTCCTCTCCTTCTTTGTGGAAGCAAAAAAGCATGAAGATGCACTCCCTGTGACAGCTGAAGCTTCCCTCTCAGGATATACTCAGCCAAACAGCTATCACTAGAAGAGGGATGGAGGGGAGTCTGAGCTTTCAAAAGCTAGGCAGTACTGCTTTACCTTGGCAGATAACCCAAAATGCCACAGAGGCAGTGAGGGATTTGAACATCTGCTGTTACAGGTAAGTAGGACTTATGCAACTTTACTTTCCTAAAACCATTTTTTATAGATGTTCAACGGGTCCATGATGGCTACCTTGTAAGATGCTTTGTAGGCCAGCATAGGTTACCTCTCGGCAGCCTATAGGAGACTGAATATAAGGACAAGTTTTTTTCCACACCATTTATTCTTTTGGAGGGGAATCTCTGAGGACTTTCCAGTTGTTGCAAATGCATAGCCAAGTACATATCAAAAGGGGCATTGTTCTCAATGACTGCTTTTATGAGAGCAGAGCACAACATGACAAAGGCATGTTAGGATCTATATGCTGTACCCCTACATGCATGGAAGAGATTTACCATGGTGGGAGTAACAGAAAACAACAGCAGAAGACAGCCATCATGTTATAGTTTGCTTACAGACAAGATGACTTTTCTTAGCCTCCATAAAGATATTTGTTCTGTCAAGGTAGTACCTGGGCTGCCTGTGTGCATCTGAAGTATGTAAAAATGTTTCTACCCTGTTTTTTGGACCAGGAACACTGAGAGACTGATGGATTGATTCAGTGAAAATTCAGAAACAACTTAGGCATGAATGATGGATTAGTGTGTAGCACAACCCTGTCCTTGTGAAAAATGAGATAGGGTTGGCCCAGCATGAGAGCTTGGAGCTCAGAAGCTTGCCTTACAGATGCCAGACCAATGAGTAAAACAGTTTTGAACAATAAAGCAGCCTGACATACAGGTAGAAAATGAAGTAAAGTCATTCTTTCAAGAAGAAAGCTGAGATCCGGAGGAGAAATTTGCTTCTGAGGGGGTCTCATGGATAGCACTCCTTTCATAAACTAACCACAAAAAGAGATAAAACAGAGGGATCCATGGGCAGTCAAGCATTTTGATAAAAGAATACGACAAACCATCTCTAAGTAGCTCACACAAATATTCCAGAACCAGAGGGGTTGAAACCCTCCTGGGACCTATGTTACTGGCTAGGCACCACCTAGAAAATCTCTTCCACTTGTAAACATGAAATGTTTTAAAGTTACCACAACAATTTTTAATAATTCTATCTGAATCTTTAAAAGCACCTTGGGATTAACTAAAAATGATGGAAATGCAAACAAGAACATTTCTGACCATAGGAATATTGGAGCATTTATCTTCCAAGCATGACTGCAAGGATATCTTTAACAGATTTTTTTCAGTTGTCTGTTTTGAAAGGATGGGACCATATCTCCTTGAGGTGTTCCCCACATTTGGATTAAGAAATGGAAGACCTTTACATGGAGCTTAGTCCTTCTGCCACTGTGTTTTGCTCTGACAGAACATATGAGTCCTTAAGAGTATAAGAACACTAAACAGACAGTTCCAAAGCCATCATTGCCAACCAAAAAAGATGGCATTACCTTGTACCACCTTTCCTGTTTATGTATTACATCACAGTAGTACTGTCTGTGACCACTAAAAGTGGGCCCAGAACACAAGTCGTGAAGAACCTTTAAGGTGTGCCTTACTGCCAACATCTCTTTTACATGTATGTGCTTTTGGCATGTCTTGAGGATCCCACAAGTCTTGCACTTGAACTCATATGGATACTACTCCCTATGCAAAATCTGTAAAGCCCATCTGAACAGATTGGAATGTAGTCAATATGAATCATGAATGAATCATATACGCAACTCAATAAAAAAGACCCATTTTAAACATGACAAACTCTATAGGCATAAACTCTATCTGGACAAGTCTACCAAGTTGAAACTAGCTAATAGTCTACTTCTACCCTCCCTCTTCTATGGTTGCCCCATTTCACTAACCTACACACATCTCTCCTAAATAAACTGCAGTTGTGCTACTATAAAATAGCCAAGTTTGTCTCCAGCATGCCAACTCGCACATATCATTGCCTGGCCATTAAATCTATAAACTGGTTTTAGTTTTCTCATTACCTACATTACTCCCAACTTATTCTCACCCACAAACTACTAAATAATCCAAACTTCTACCTATCCCTTCAAACTATAATACAAACACACACCCCTACTCGGCATCTTAGGTCCTCTAACAAACAACTCTTAACCATAACTAAACCCAACAAAAGAGCTGGGCAATGTCTCTATTTCCATGCCATTGTCAAACTTTGGAATGCACTCCCTCTTACTCAACTAGACTCTTTAAAAACATTTAAATTTTCACTAAAAGAATGCTATCTCAATAACCTTGTCTGTTCTTGTAGTCATATAATTAAACCACCTTAAATGTTTTGGCCACTATACACTACAAATATTTTACTAACTTAATATAGTTGCAATTTACACTATCTGTCTTCATATCCAATCTTTCTTGCTTTCTTTATTTCTGTGGCTGAATAAACAGAATTGATTAAACAGTACTCTTACTTATGAGAATATACAAACAGAATTACTACAAATCTAACACACTGTGTTTATTTTCTTGTATTGTATACCTCTATGATATGTATTTGTCTTGTATATCTACTTCAATTAGTATTGTGTAAACACTTTCTTGACTTTCAAAGTTAAGCTGATGTTATGTAAAAATTTCTGTGATTGCATGGAGCTTTTCTCCCTGGGCCTCATCTGAAAATGGGTCATTGGCCCAGTGGACTTTCCCACTCAAGAAATGTCAATAAATAAATAACAAATAATAATAGTCTGAAGACATAAAGGGAATCCATGATTCAGACAGTTAATCCCTCCACCATTGCAGTTCTTCTTTCACAAATCCCAGTACCAGTACCTAAAAATCCAAGGGATGAATGTATTGGGTTCAACAAATCTTCAAGTACCAATGAAGTTTTCTCATGTGTAATCTGGATAGTGGCATCATAAGGATCATTGATGTAACAAGACCTAGAATTTTGAGGAACACTCTTACTGAGGCTATGCCTAGAGAGACGGTCATACATAGAGTAAATAATGTAGAAATGTTGAAAAAATCAAAAACTGAAATAAAGAAAGGTAACAATGGTAAAGGCAAGTGCAGTTAATTTGTGGTTCTGCCTGCACAAGACAGCTCCTAGTGTCTAACAGCATGCATACAGACTGCACTTCTGACAGAAATACTGAAGGTTTCTTCAGAAACAATAAAACAAGCATTTGTCAAAGACAGAAGCCAAATAAACATTCAAGCAGAAATTCCCAAAGGGATTACTATAAACAATGACAAATATAAAACATTAAAATAAATGTATATGTATATTTTTAAATAAACATAAAAATAGAAATCGACTAATAAAAATAATAATAAAATGAGAGGAAGGGGGGTCTACAAATGGGGCTTATCTGAGCAGTAAACTGCAAAAATCACCACTGGATCTTGTGAAGTGTCAAAGGATTGTCCTCTTTGGAAGGCAGAAAAAGAGTGAACACTCACTTGCTGTGACAGCTAAAGGCTTCCCTGTCAGGGTATGCTCAGCCAATCAGCTGTCACAGGAACACAGGGAAGAGAATCTCAGCTTTTGAAAACTGGCCAGTACTTGATTAACTTGGCAAAGAACCCAAAGAACCCAAAATGCTACTGAGGCAGTGTGAATGATGAACATGTGCACATATCCTAATGTGTAATATGTATACAGTGTATCCAAAATTGTTGGCTTCCTGGTGTTGTCATATGGCATACATCAGCATTGCCGTATTTATTTGTTTCCTCATACACAAAAAACATGAAAGGTCTCAGTGCAATGACACTTTTTAAATTGTGGCACTACTGTCTAATAAAGCCGAAAGAATGAGCCAGTAGCTGTAATGATTATTATGAACTGTCCACTAGAATCCGCCATCTTTTCTGGAAAGATCACCAGCCTCAGAAGGTACAGGAGGAACAAAATACAATATATATAAATATATAAAACATATATATATACTTTTACAATGGAAACTTACATTTAAAATAATTAACACTCAAATCTTGAGCAAAAATCACAGACATCTCAGAAAATCAAACATGTTTATGAGGTATATAATATGACAGGTCAAAAAAGAAACGCGGACAGAGATTTACAGCTTCTGTTTTATGTAACTTTTTCTTCAAGTTACTTCTTGTAACTTTTTCTTTAAGTTATTTATTCACAGTTATCAGATCAGAGGTAGTTGTTTTCTTAAGTTTAAAATTTACCAAAGAGTCATGATCTATAAACTATGTAAATCTTTTTTATACACAGGTTAATTTCAGTACTCACTAGATGAAACTTTTCCCCTTTGGACATGTTTATACTGGAACTTTAGCCAATAATCTTGTAGTAAATGCTTTGAATCTGTCTGTAGTATCCTGGAATGCATGCAGTAGAATGCTGACATCTCCATAAGAAGTATTACATGTTAACCTGTTACACAAAGATGGGCTGAAATGGGAAAGCACCCTGCCTGTTTGCCCTGCTTCTATGTCCATGCTTCAGCCTGTCTAGGAATTTCTGCAAGCTATCATGTTGCTTTGTTTTCATCCTCCCACTTACCAGACCTGTCCATAAGGAATTTACTGTGTATTAAGAATTGCTTTAAGCACTTTGTAAGCTCCTTTCTTACCTTCAGTAACATGTACTTCATCTTGAACACTACTGATCAAGCAATGATTAGCAGAGCTGGCTCTTTGGACTCTCGTTAAAGGTGTAGCTGTTGGTCCTGGAACTGCACCAGTTAATAAGACTTCTATTCTTTCTTCAATTCTATTTCTGGCCCGACAGCAAATTACAGCTAGCATGAAAAAAATACAAAATGTTAGAGTAATTAATATATATATATATATATATATATATATATATATATATATATATATATATATATATATATTTCTACTTTCAAAACACTATGCAGATGTTACATATAAGTATAATAATAAGGATGTTAACATTTCTTTTAAAACTACACCTGCTTAAAACTAATAATGATTCAGACTGTTTAACATACTTTTGGAATTCAGAGATACTGGATAATGATAAATATATATTTGAAGCTATAGATTTATATTTGATTTTCTGCTGTATATGACTCCAAATTATTACTTATTTATTTTATTTTACATTTGTTGACCAAGATTGTCCCACTGAGCTGAAGAGCCTTTTTTCAGCGGAGGCCCGGGGAGAAAAACTCCAACATATTATACAATTTGCATTATAAATTAGCATTAAACAGCAATGTTACAGGATTATTACAAGGCAGTAAGTAGCTATACAATGTCAATAATCAGAAGTATAGCATAACTATTTCAAGATGTATAAAAAGAAATATGTCATTAAGATGAGTATAGTTTTTGGGGTAAGTGATTACAAAAACCCAGTTTTATCATGATGTAGTTGCATGATGGCAAGACAATTGCAATAGAATGTTTCTCTGAGGCAATTTGCTTAATAGATTTTAGAAGACAGTAGAAAGAGTAGTCAAGGAAGATTAAAGAGAGCTAGTGAGAAGAGTGAGTTAAGGGCAGAAATTACATGACTACATTAAACGAAAGGTGAATACCCTTTCTGGAAGAACAATGATTTTACACAAAAAAATTTAAAAACAACTAGTGCTGAAAAAAAAATTATAATAATGGGAAAACATCTTATCATGTCTGCAGGGTTAGACAAATCAGTTTCCACCTAAAGAAAATAAGCATTTCTTCAGTTTTGACTTTATACTCCATATCCAAAAGGGCTACTAGCTTCTCATCTGAAAGAAATCCCAGCTAAAAGAGTACTATTCCTAATTTAGAAACTACACTGTCAGGAGAAGTCTGATCCTTCAGCCGAGTTTGCTTTCTAACTGCAATGCCAGTTACTGCAGATATGAAAACATTTTAAGCTGCGGGAAGCCACACTTACACAGATCTGGGAACAACTTAGATATATAATGCCGTAAGGATTTTGCCTTCACCAGAATTTAAAGAAGTATCGACAGTCATAGATGAAGCTTGGTGAAGAATGTCATTTTCACTTATCGACATCAATATTTAAACCTCTAACAGCAGCAATGGTTACATCTTTCATAATAATTAATAAGGTCCAGTGTCTTTATAGCAAGGATGTACAGTATTAAAAAATCAAGCTTTTTATTATATTTCACAGAAGTCAATTCAGTGCACTCCAGATCAGTTAAAAAAGGGAATGAAACAACTGATCAAAGTTTTCTGAAATATTATAATATACTTTCAAACCAACATTTCTCAGAAATTGTCATACTGAGGCTACCTCAAAGTGAAGAGAAGTCTGTCAATCGAAATAACAAAAAGTGCTTTTGGCCTCCCCATCTCACAAAATGTAAGCTGCAATGTGCAGAAGACTACATATGCAGTCACACACACACACACACACACACACACACACACACACACACACACACTTGAAATAATCATAATTTGATTTATTATTTCATGACTGATTTGTAATTAGATGCACATATTCACTAACCATTATACTAGTACACTTAACTGTGTCCAACACAGAAAGAGTAATAGTTAATATTTTAAATACATAAAACTGTCATGCTTGTTTAGGCCTCACCTGAAACAAGCACAGGTCTCGCTGGATAGGTTGGACTCACCATTTAAGAAATGTTGTTGTAAACCACTGACTCTCGAAAACAGCATAAGATTGAGTAAATCTATCTATCTCAAAGCTGCTAAGTATTATTACAAAAGAAGATCTGTCACACAACAAAAACAAATAATTACTTGGCACAGAAGTGTAGTTATTTAGACAAAATGATAATTACACACAGACACACAGACACACAGACACACACACACACACACACACACACACAAACACACAAACACACACACACACACACACACACACACACACACACACACACACACACACACACACACACACACACACACAAACACAAACTTTGTCAGACAAAATCCAACTTTAAAAAACTTAACTATGAGCTGTCATATATTGATGCCAGCTACAAGGATTTTCCTGCCCTTATTTTTTGGGCAAGTGTTTACCTGTCACCTGACATGTACAACACTGACAGTAGCTGATGACCAAGACAGTCAATCAGAGACTTTAAAGGGAAGAGATGTTCATTGCTAAAGAGTTCTATGCTAATGGACTGCCCTCTTAAAGGACCTGATGCCCATTGTTAATTATTTACTGGGGAGACCTAAGTGGAAGATACTTTCTACAGGAAATGCATAGAAGACTCTAGCAGACTATATTTAATACCTTCTGAAATGAGATGGATGTATAAACAAATTGGCCTTCTTAGGATCGTTCCGTTAGGTAAAGCATGAAATGAAGGATCAATAATGTGATAAGTGCATTTAAAGGAACTACAAATGATACTGTCTGCACAACCTACCCTGATCTGGCCAAGGCCATTGATACCATTCCCACTCAGGAATTACTGATAAACTCACCAAACTAGGCATCAACCCTATATCACTAGCTGGGTTGCAAACTGCCTCACAGATAGAACCCACAGTGTGAAAGAAGAGGACTCCAAGTCAGCCTGCCGACCAGTCATGAGTGGAGACCACAGGGATTGGTCCTGGGTCCTCTCCTGTTTGGCATCTACTTCTCAGAAGTCCAGGCCAACACAGAGGGACTCTGGCTGACCAAGTTTGCAGATGACTGCAAGTTGGGAGCCATTATTAACTCCCCAAGTGATGTAGACATACTACAGAAAGGCCTCACTGAGACCAATGACCGGTATGGAAACCATGGCCTTAAGCTTAATGCCAAAAAATGCGTTGTCATCCCCTTTGGGGAAAAACTCAGTTCCCACTAATTACCACATTGATGGGAGCCCACTGAACAGTGAATGCATTATAAGAGATCTGGGAACACAGGTTGACAGCAACCTCTCCTTCGACCACCACATTGCCACTGTGGTCAGAAAGTCCTCCTTCTATGTGGCACATCTCATTACCAAGGGTTTTGCATCCAGGAAGAAAGAGGTTATCATCTCTCTCTACTCTTCCCTCATAAGGCCAGTCATCGAGTATAATGCCCTGCTTGGCATGTACCTCACTAGACACATGCAACAGCTGGAAAAGCCACAAAAGTACCTCATGAAGAGGATCCTAGGCCTTAAACACATGTCCTACATGGACAGACTCAAAAAACTCCAGCTATTCTCTGTCTTATATCGTCTACTAAGAGGCAATCACTCCTTGACTTACAAAGCCATGTCTGACCCAGCTCTGATAGAAATGCTGCATCTAAAGAAATCCCAATTCCTCCACACTACACACTCCAGAGACTTCAACCTCATTACCACAATCAACAGAACATGCTGGAAGGACATGTTCATAAACCAGAGACTGCCCATGCTCTGGAATAGACTTCCCATACATGTCAAGTAGAGCACCTCACTGGCCCTCTTCAAGAGAAATCTTGATGAGTGGATGGGAAATAGAACGTTCACCCCAGGGGTCACTCCAGTGGTTCTACATGATAGAGGCACTGAGAACTAACATCAGGTGATATTATGCCAGGCCACTTCTATGGGCTAGGCTTGTAAAGGCTCCAGGGTCATTAGCCTAGTACACACCTATGAACCTATGAACAAGACTGTGAATGAAGCACATTTGTTATATCAGCATCAGTTAAAGGGAATACCTATTGTCTATTTTTTATGAGTGGCTACTTAACTTCTCTGATACTCTGAATGCAAGAAATATGAACTTTTCTCAGTATATTTTTCAAAGTCAGGCATTAATCAGAAAGAATAGAGTCCAAGGATACAAGTTTTAATTGCTTTTAGAAAGAAATGCATTGATAGTAGGTTGGATAACTGAGAATATTCTCTGTAAAAATGTAACATCATTAGGGAGTTTAAAATATCTCTGGCATCTTTTAGATACAGTAGCCCTGTAATGGTTGCAAAACCTCTTAAAGAAGCACACCAAGATTTACACCAAACTACTCCAGCGGACCACAGCCACCTGGATCAAAAAAGGAATAATAGTACCAACTGGATCAAAGAATTCTAAACAAAAATGTCATAAAAATAAAAAAACATTTAATAAATCTTAGTGCTTTCATCTTTGATAACAAGACTTCATCAGAGATAAGTAAAACACAGTACAGACAGCATTATATACACTCAAGCAACCGACCAAATTAATCTAATAGTTGAAACATAAATTCAAGATACAATTGATTAATAAAAACCTGTCCCATATAAATAAATAAAGTAAAACATATTTATAAACATAAAAACTTATTTACCTAATATTACAACCAAAATAATTTATTCTGTTAAGAACTGAAGCCCTATTTTTTAAAATACTATTTAAAGACAAGACCTTGTTCAACCCAGGTTTTACCATGTCATTGAACTGTATTTGCCTCCTTAACTCTTTTTGTTCCAATAAAAGCTCACTGGTACCCCTCTGCCCATTCAGTGTTGTAGACTCTATCAATAATAACAAACAAAAATCTCTTAAAGGGGTGCAGTTTGGTGAATGTCTATAGACTGCATCGGTCAATTTAAATTTCTTAATACTATATATATTTTCATAAGTCTATTTTTAAGAGTCCTTGTGGTTTTACCTATTTAGAATGCCATGCATTAAGTACATGTAACTATGTATACACACATCTTTGTTTTGCATCAAAAAAAATTCTCAGGCATCTAAAGGTTCTATCATGACATTCTACAGTCACATAGGGACTATAATTGATACATTCATAGTACTTGCAGCAACTACTCCTTTCAATTTGCTCATCTCCCTTGAACACAGTGTAAAGAATCCATCATTAAACACACTTCTCAAGTGATTGTGAAGGTTTCATTGGTGTACAACTTCCCTGTAATGTAAGGTACATGCAATATTCTCCCCCAAGATATTATGCCTTGAATACCAAAACTTTATATGGTGCTTCATGATCTGATTTGGTTTAGTGTCTATAAAGTGCACTAGTAGTTTTGTTTTTAAAATATCATACATATGTTCTAGAATACATGTTCTGAGATACCTTTCCATTTTACTTACATAAGATTTCCTGCACTGAAATACAGATAAATAAATTATTTTGAATTACATTTATATGTACCTTTCTTCTGTATTCATTAACATTGTATTGCCTCAGTTCATTATTTTTACACTTCTCTGTTATTTCTGGGGGGGGGGGGGGTGTACCTGCATCTAGGGTGAAACTCAACAATATATAAAACTTTGATACATATTAGTAACAGGTTCTGGCTTTCCCTAACAATACCTTCTACTTCTTTAATATTTGCTTGCTCTGCACTGTATCTGTGCAATAGCCCAATAACTAAAACAAATGAGTAGGTGTCAGCTATAACCTTTACAAGTGTGTTGTAATACTCAGATCTCAGCAAAGACTTAGTATTTAGAATTCCCATATGAACTGCTGTGAAGATTGTTTGACTAAATGTGAAAAAAATTGGAGAGATATACTTTGTGAAACTTATTCATGTTATTGTCCATCCAAATGCAATAGCTTGTGGCTTTACTGACTATTATATGCCTCATAATACTTGATTTTCTACATCATTTGTTTAGACTGTATATTGCCAAATTAATTCTGTATCATTCAGTTTGTACAGGTTCACAGTACTTGATTTTTACAATAATTATTTAGGTTGCATTTTGCCATCTTGATACTGCATTGTATTTTTGTAATTTCTTACTTGTTTGTAGATGTAATATAAATGCTACTGCCTTGATATTACCATACCATTGATAATCAATGTGGATACTGATTCATGCAATACTATCTCCTGTGTGTGGCTTCTTGGTTTACATCTCCTTTAATTTCTTGTTTTCTACTTCTCTATCTCCATTTAATTTTTAGCGCCATTCCCAGCTATCTTTCTCCCTCCCATACTACTTTGCACTAAATCAGTTCATAATCACAACCCTTTCTAATAGTGTCTTTCCACATTGCATCTTTTACTATTCCTAAATAAACCCATTTCTTCTTTTTTAAGTACATCACTATGCTTTACCCTTTCATACCCCACCATTCCTTACATTCAAGAGAAGATACCAGGACAACCCAACTCTTTTCTTTTATAAAAAAATGCTTCTCTTCTTACCTATCCTCTACCAGCTTTCAGAATCCACCATCTCTGAATCTCCTTCTTTCCTGCAACTTCTTGTTTCCTTCTTCATTGCTACTTCCCCACTAGCTGACATTTATAAAATACAGATTCCAGTACTTAATCATGTTACTCTTCAGCTTATCCTCTATTCTTCTCCTCCTACTGTGCCATCATTCATCCTACTATGACTCAATAATATCTCTCAACATCCCTCCAACTCTGTCCCAACCACTTATCTATATGTCCTCTTTACACTGTCCACACATT
This sequence comes from Protopterus annectens, assembly GCF_019279795.1. Taxonomy (NCBI): domain Eukaryota; kingdom Metazoa; phylum Chordata; order Ceratodontiformes; family Protopteridae; genus Protopterus; species Protopterus annectens. The sequence goes on from NC_056735.1 coordinate 477,985,427, forward strand.
GCACCAAACGTATTTAATATTGCCCCTTACCTTTATTCCAAATATAGACTAATTAACTGCACTTCAAATCAAACCAAAACAAAATTAAATGCAAGAATCCTCTTAGAAAACAAGCATGCATAATTTCCCAATATACTAAAATCCTTTTAGGAGGAGATATACACCCTAATCCTGGCCTAACCTATCACAAAGAATGCAAAGATAATTCTCTCCCACACACTTCTCTAACCCAACAACAGTCAATCCTCAACCCAAGTGATCTAATTTTTCTTGCAATAAATGTTAGAAGCATGATAAATAAAACCAATAAATGAAACTGCTGAACTACATGCTGGATTACCCAGCACAAACCTGACATTCTTGCTGTAACTGAAACTTGGCTTAACCCAGCATAAATGACTCTGAAGTTATACCTCCTGGCTATAATATCATCCATAATGACCATATAAAGAGGAAAGGTGGTGGTACTGCTTTAATATTTCCAAACACCTACCACATTTCCCCATATAGCAAACCAATATCAAAATTCAGTTCAGCAGAGCATCTTACTATTTTCTTCAAAATAAAGAGTTATAAATAAATATGTATTAGTTTCTTTTACAATCTTCCTGATGACAATACAACTATACTGGAAGATATTCTACATAGGATATCAATAACATTTCCACAAGAAAAATACTACTAGGTGATGTGAATGTCAGTTGGTTGGACATAAACTCTAACACCCCTACATCTAGCATGAACTTGTATGGTTTCACACAACTAATTAATAGCCTCACAAATTATAGCAAGATATCAAATTCCATATTAGACTGGATCTTAGTATCAGACCCTAGCAAATACACCACCACAGGTACAATTTCAGACTCTCTCAGTGATGATCTCACAATTTATATGACCAGACATCTTACACATCTAGTTAAACAACACGCAACCTTTCCAAGTTTAACTCAGAAATGTTCATTACTACACTATCATCTGTTAACTGGAACTTCTTTAAAAATCCTAATCTTAGACAATGTTGTAAATGAATTAAATATCACTTTTCTAAATATCCTAAATAGCCTTGCACCTCCTAGAAGGAAGAAACTAAAAACAAATAATGCAATTTTATACTCCAACGCATGCACAGGAACCAAATGGCAGTAACATCCAATAACGAAAGGCACCGAGTAGTCTCGCAAATCTATACGAAGTGGTGAAATATAAAAACAGTTTAATGCAATATAGTAGTAAGCGCTTTCACCCGAAGGCTTCTTCAGACTTTAATTAAATTCATCAAATACTGATTTAAATAGCAGGTAATAGCAGCTGATAGGCTTATTTTACACACACGTCATAATTAATAAAATATTCTTAAAAAAACTTTTAAAAGACAAATCTATGAAACTTTATAAAATTAATGACAATCCTAGTTTGTCCTCAAAGTGCAAGTGCATAACATTAATTTATAAACTTATAAAACAGTAACAACAGTGTTAATGCATTTCATATTTTGGGCTTGAAAACTCTTCTCTTACATAAAATGGGTTTATGCTGGATTTTATCATTCAGCCCAGGAGGTTTATCTGCCCTACATCTAATAATCCCTTTTAACTCACATTCCTGGGTGAAGTTATCAATATCACCCCCTCTACTACTTGGAAATATATTCTGAATAACACAAAACTTAAAGGAATGGGACATTCCTAGAGCCTTACAGTGTTTTGCTAGAGCATTATGCTCCGATCCTATACGAATGTGATAAACATGTTCCCTAACACGTTCTCTTAGTTGCCTATTAGTTTTTCCAATATAGAACGCGGTGCATGTTGTGCATCTAGCTAAATATACCACATTCGTACTTAAACAGTTAGTCCCTGTATGAAACAAAAATTCACGTTTGGTAATAGGATGTAAAAACTTCATACTAGTGTCCATATATTGACACTGATTGCATTTATTACACAGTATAGTATTGTAATCATATAAATTAAAATTAACCCTATTCATTTTCATAGAAGAATGACATAAAATACGTTTTAAATTTAAAATAATGCAATTTGGCTATCCAAAAAGAGTAGACCGCTAATGCAGGATAGCAAAAAAGCATGGAAAGAACAGCAAAAATGTAACACATCTCAATATCTTGAAAACTTCAGAATGCTTTGTAGTTGCACTATAAAGCAAATGAATGAAGACAAAAAACTATACTATAACAACTTTCAGAATAATACTAAACACACCTCTTTGGACATCCATTAAAGAAATCTTACATCCCGGCCAAAAAATCAACCCAAACCCCTCTCCCTATAACTTACCACTTGAAACTGTAATACATTTCAACTCTTATTTTACAGATAGTATAGTATCTCTAACCAAGAATTCCTCAACATTTAATCCCACCCCTGCTCAACAGCCACTTTTACCTTCAAACCTGTGCCGACATCCTATATAAAATTACTGTTAAACAAACTTAAACCATGCTCTTCAGCTGATGGCCTTCCAAGTGAATATTTAAATCTATGTTGCTAATCTATACATAACTTATGTTTCTATGGAACCTATATCTCTGTATGATATTCTTGTGTAATTTCTTTATGACATGCTATTAGAGCTTTTCTCCCCAGGCCTCCGCTGAAAATGGATATGTGTCCAGTTGGACTTTCCCTGTTAACAAATGTAAAATAAAATAAATAAAAATAGCAGCCAATAGCATCGCCTACTCTGTCTCAAACCTTATAAATAGGTCTGTCCAGGAATCCCACAATCCCTCTCTGTGGAAAAAGTCACACATTATCCCTCTGCACAAAGGAGGAAATTCAACAGACATTAATAACTTTAGACCTATATCAATCTTATCTCCCCTAGCCAAAATAATTGAAAAATGTATTCAAAAACAACTGCTAGGCTATCTCTTTGCAAAAATAACTCATATACCCTACACAACATGGCTTCCGTCCTTCCCATAGTACTAGCACTACCCTTTTACCCTATATAGAAACTGACAATAAAGCTAGAGATAATGGCAAACTAGTCTCTTCCTTATTTCTAGACTTGTCTAAAGCTATTGACATAGATTGTAACAGCAAACTTCTACTTCAAATGTCCTCATTAGGCCTCTCCCAACCCACCCTTCTGTGGTTCAAAAGCTACCTGTCCAGTAGGTAGAAGTCAATAAAATGGCACTCCATGCTCTCTCCTTACTTTCTAGTCACCATCAGTATGCCACAAGGCTCTATCCTTGGTCCCTATTCTTTAACATTTTCACCAACACCCTCTATACATCCACGCAACAGGCCACCCTAATAGAATACACAGATGATTCCACTCTCATTTGCACATCTGACAACATGGTACATCTCCCAAAAAACACACAGGAAGTTTTAACAGTCAGTGAAACATGGCTTTGTAACTCACAACTCAGGCTCGACCAAAAAAAGACCACCCTACTATTTTTTCTCCCCAAATCCCTCTCTCATGAAAATGCAACATTTAAAGTCCTCTCTCTTGATAATACAACCACTGAAGTCACTTCTCATAGCAAACTATTAGGGGTGATAGTGGATGATAATCTTACATTCAACCTGCATACACAAAATTACATAAGAAAAACTCATCAAAAACTAAGGATGCTTTACAGAACCAAAAACCTTCTCACTGATGCAAATAAAACAACACTTGCCACTGTGTACCTCCTCCCCACACGCCTTTATGGTGCTCCCATCCTTACTAACCTCTAAGCTTCACAAAAAGTAGATCCTGAACAGTGCTAGAACAAAGCTGCTAAATTTGCAGCAAATACTCCTTTCAGAATGCATCACTGTATAGCACTGAAAAGCCTAAACTGGTTAGGACTGCATCATCAAATAACATATACAGAGCATCTTACCACCTATAAATGTATCCAGCATCCATCTGCCTGCCCACCACTAAAAAACATTCTACACAACTATGTTCGCAGTTGGTCATTGCAATCCACTGGCCAAAAGCTTCTGTCTATCTACAAACCTATCAAATCTACTGGTCATTGTCTGTACTCACACAAGGCTGCCAAGACCTGGAACTCCTTACCTGTATCCATCAGAACATTCTCCTTCCCATCTTTCAAATCCACTTTGAAAGATTTCCTAGCTTCTTGTTTAAAACTAGGTAAACTATATCCCTAAATATGGACAAGCACCTTTTTCACTCCTTATACATACTTACTCTCCCTTCTTCACTTCTATCAAATTCTCTTCACTGACTTTCTGTCTAAATATACCATAGACCTGTTTTTCCTTCACTTCATATTGCAATTCCTGTTCTTATTAGACTAATCTTACCTTTAATTTTTCTACAAACTGTCTACAATTTCTCTAAATATTTAATGATTGTTATTCTTAACCAATATTTTTATATTATGACTAATTTGTTATAATTATTTAAACTGCAGATGTTTTTGTTTTATTCCTGAATATTATAAAATTATTGCTCTTAAAATGTTTTGTAATAAATTGGAATGTTTTTCCCTGGGCCTCTGCTGAAAATGGGCTTCTACCCACTCAGACCTTCCTGGTAGTCAAATGTCAATAAATAAATAAATATAAGTAATTCTCTTTTCCATTCCTAGGTCTGCGTAGCACTTCACAGACTCTATGGTACACAAAGAAAGCCTCCTAATGCTTCCCTGACCATGCATACTTCCACTCATTACATTAAAACTTTTCACAATAATAATTAGGTTAGGTAACTTTCATTTTTGTATTTTATCATTTGCCATTTAAGGGTGATAAATTTGTAAAGCATTACATTTATTTTTTATTCACACTGCCTCTTTCACCAGTGTCCTGGTGGAATTTCTCACACACTTTCCACCACCTAGTAGTGTTTCTGTTTCAATCCATTTAATAAGCTGTACTGCTGTTGCTGCTGCTGCTAATATTAATGCTGTTTTTCAGTCTGGATGCAGTTCTTTAGGAAGATGTAGCCTCTGTAACTCTGCTACTGTTCCTGATCTGTTGGCATTACACTCCATATAACTAATATTTATACTACATTTTACTGTTCACCTTTGTTACACTACCATGTACAGACTGACTGAGTCACGGTGGAAACTAGAAGGGGGGCCTGCTCTGCTTTACTCTGCTCACAACCTCTTCCCCAGTCACCTTGCCCACCTGCAGATTAATGGAGTCCTGGTTATTGCTAATAATTATAACTGATAACATCTCTGACACATCAACATACGTTACAATCTGGACTCCTTTACCAATACTACTCAAGAAATCCATTGTCAACCCAGACTTGACATATTCTGTTCTCATATACTTCATTATCTTCCCTGATATCAAAAATGAAAATGAACTATATAGTAAGCCCATCAGACTGACACATAATCGAAAGCCAACGTTTCTAAAAAGCTTCATCAACTCCTGCATCATTGAAAATAAGTAAACATTTTTTTTTTTTTTGCAGGGGAAGGCTCCCTGCTCCCTCATACCCCTGAAAATACATATAGATACTGACTCTAAGATCAAAAACCAATATAGGCAAGGGAAAACATTACCCACATTGCTCTGAAATCACAGAAACACATTGTTGCTACTGCCTGAAGCACCAGTGTATAAATACCACATACTGGAAGTCTTCAAACATAAGACTCCTCAACCATTGACACCACATAACGTAACAGAACACAATAAATGACTATAATTGCACTGTTATAAGAAAGACATATATGCCCTACATACTTAGAATGCATCTCAGTGGCCCCCTCCCAGACTTCTTCAGATCACTGAAGGGGTATATCTAGTTGCCAGTAAATAATGTTGCAGTCTTCCAAAAAGTATACGGAGCCATTATACTCGACTATGTGCTTTATTCACATACAGAAGCCAGAAGCTGTCTCATATACACCCATATGTGTGCCCTGTTTCCTCATTTCAGGTACTTGGTCACCTCTGCCTCATGTGGATAATACTACCTGGTGACACTGCACACATAACAACATCACATGAATCCCAACTCTACATGTGGGTAGCACCTCACACTTACTGCAAAGGAAGATGAGTGTTGCCAACTGTGGCCCCACTGCATGTGAGGCTACATAGGGTTATATCATGCATGATCTCACATGCAAGTTTTCATGCTCAAGGGAGGGAAACACCAGAAAAGAGTGAGATCCTGCTGCAGGTCCTCCATCAGCATGGTCATCAGATGATCTGACATCAGAGATCTGCAGGGGCCTTCTGTATGCACATCTGGCAGAAGAAGATATCAATGCTGGTAGTAGCCAAAATTAGAATTATGAGCAAGTCCGAAGAAAGGATATCAATATGAGCAATATTTTTAAGATCTGTAACTATTTTTGGGCCTTTGTTCCACCCCATTATTTTAGGCTTTGTATGGATATCTTGCACTAACAGGTTAATAGCTATGGTTTTGGGCACTGCCCCGGTGGCCTGCAGATACACTGTATATTATACCCTGTGATTTCAGACCAACTGGCAGTTAGAAGAGTGAAAGTCCTTATAATTGATATATGTTTGCTCCTACTACCCAGATAGGCCCTTTATTACAATGAGGCAATGACTTTCAGAATCTCAGAAAAATAGGCTATGTTATAAATTGCCCACACGGTATTGCCTCTCTCCTATGTGGTATATGGAAACCATACATACATGTCATTGAAAAACTAATGGAGTATCCTTGAGGCAGATGTCTAGGATATACCCACCTGGTCACCTGGTGGACACTGAGAGGTCCCTGTAGCTAGTATTCTAAAAGCCACACATACCCTGGTCCCCAAAGGAATAGGTACTTCATGTATCCTACAGGCCTGCATATGAGGGCAACATATCTCAATCAGCTCATGCATGATGCCTCTATCTACACGTTAGAGGTCCACAATTTTTGTGTCAAGGAAGATATGGTATGTTAGGCACAGATGGATGACTTATCACCAGTGAGTGTGAGGACATGCAACACCATGACTACTGGCAGAAGCAACAACCTCTTGTATATACAGATCGACTAGATGGTGACTATCCTGCACATGTTTTCATGGACTTTCTCCTTTTACTCCAAGATTTTGTTGTGGTCAACAGCCCTGCTGATATCATCTCGCTACATGAAATATATGCATTTCTGAATAACTCTCTCATATTGTTTATCATTATTTGCATCTGCCATTGCCCTCATTTCAATACTGTTTCTCATTTACATGTATTATGCCACCATTTGTATATTATGCATGTCACAGGATTTCTCAACTTTTCACAACCATGCTTAGTTTGCCTCTGAATCATCCCTACACTAGTGTGTTGCAACTTCATACGTTCATAGGTGATTACTAAGCTAACTGCCCTGAAGGACCATTTTAAGCCTAGCCAATAACCCAAAGTTTGAATTAAACACGGCAACTTGTGTTATTAAGGTGAAAACCTTAACCACAATGAAATATTGGCTACCACAATCAAAGAACCAACTTTTAAGGCATTTTCCAAAAATAGTAGAAAGTATAACAGTAGCATACTTTTCATCTGTATTTGTTGATGATGATGCTTTGTTACTCATTGAACATCAGTGTAAGAATAATGCCTCAGCATTTGGTGTAACAAAAAAAAGTGTGTCTATATCTAGGAAGGGGGCCAGAATAAATATCAACACATATGGAGTCAGTCTGATGTGGACATATATTGCCTGTATGAGATTACTTCACCTTACCCATTCCAATTGTCTGTTAAAAATATACTGACATTTTTTTAGACTGCAGTTCAATTATTTCAAATGTATTTGTCTGAAAATAGATGTGTGAAATGTGACGCACTCTACTCATTCTACTGCAAGGGTACAATTAGCTTATCAGAGAAGTTACAGAATTAGGCTGCTAGCCTGAAAGTATAGTTATATGATTATATAAAGCTTCTGAGGGCAGTTGACTGTATTGCACTGTCTTTAACTATACTATTTGCTCTTGTTGATTGAGTGCAACTGTCTTTTTAGCAAGCAGCCAAGTTACTAAAGCCAAGTACAAGCATAGCCATTACAAACTGCACAATTAACTGCTGCTATGGCCTTTGAGAGCACAGGGCACAGAAAGAAAGCAATAGGAATTATTCCTAGATCAGCAGTGGACCCTGCACAACCGCAGATTCATAATACCAAGTGCTGTTACATGAGATCTAGTGTTATCTGCAGTTGCTGGTTTCTGTATTGAACTACTGCTAGAGATAGATAGTTTTGTTAGTCCCATTTGTAAGGGTGGGACTACTGTCTCATAACCTCCTCCGCTACTCTCTTTTGGTAAAACATAACAGGTGGTTTAGGGAGGGCTAAGGGGGGCAGCAACTTCCCTTATGATTGGATTTAGCCAAAACACCCACCCTAATCTGTTAGCATGTTACAGCTGTAATAACTGTCAAAATACTCTACCACTGTAACATTCTGAGAGCTATGCAAATGCACTATCAAGGTCCAATGTGATACACTGATGCCGGAACACTAACAATGTGACTAAATGCAATGTTCATGAGTGTGCAACAAATAGGTAGGCATTAGACTGTCGGGCAAAATACCTGCACCCTTATTTGCTTTGAGGTAGCAAATGACTTTCATTGTTAAACACAAAAACATTAATTCAATAAGTTTATATTCATTTAGCAAGAAACCTCTGTCATAGCAACATGACTTTTACAAAAGTTAGGTAAGAAGAGAGAAACAAGAGGAAAAAGTATGCAAAACCTATTAAACTATAAAACACGTGAGCTGGAAGGACAGCTCCAAGACTGTTTAGTGACATCAAGCTCAAGGGTGAACAGCATAATTACAAGATGCAATTGTTTCATAAACCATAGCCATTCACAATAATGCAGCAATACTATGAATTCCTTTAGCCACTGGCAAAGCATTTTTGTCCTACTTCCAGCTGCTGTCATTACATTCTCACCCACATATGTTGTCTTTTTCCACCCCCTTAAAATATTATGTAGTATTTTATCAGAATGAAACAGAGAAGAGACAATATATCTGTAAGGTCAGTCTAACAAGCATCCTGCTCTATTTCAATAAAGTAGGATATGTCATTGTACTGCTTTTGTCCATTACCTTTTCCCAATTATGATATAGCTTAGTAAGTGCAATATCTTATGGATTTAACTTTCATAAATATCACAAATGACAGCATCTATTGCAGTGACTGGTTTGTTTCTTCTTTTCAACTCCATCCTACTGCTGGACATGCCATTTGATAAACCAGCTGCAGTGCAAAGTCTTTACCAGAACATAAGAAGTTGCTGTAATTTTTCATTCCATTAGTTTTGCTGGGTTGACGCATGTAATACTATGAGTAGTCAATATATAACAACATGCAAAGGGTCATCTTGCTTTAGTATTCTCTAAATTAAATTATCCTTCCAGTGTGACATTTAACATTTGTTGGGGATTGTTGGTAATGTGTTTAAAGTTGAGATGGCTTATTATGTCTAAAGCTTTAGCACTGCAGAACTGAGAACAGTTATTAGTTAAAACTTGTCAGTGTCAGCTCATGCTATTGGACTGCAGGACAGCAGCCCCGCCAGCTGTACAAAAACAGGAAAAAACAAAATAAAAAAATTAACGAGTCCAGAAACTCCACCCATGCGTGCTTGGAACTCGAATCCGGACTGCTGTTTAACCAGTCTGGATTAGGAAAGAAGGCATTAGTCTACAGATGCCCCAGAAGTCTATGCGGTTACAACTGCAAGGTCTGTAGTCTGTGCATGCTCAGAATGGAACTGGAGGCTGGATGCAGTGCACACATGCATGCTTGGCATTCCCCAGGATGATTGGAAACAAGAGCTGCTTTGAATGGATTCTTTCTGGACTAGGAGAGAGCTGCTGCTTTTGCATGTGAAAATGGGACTTTGCTTTGAATGATGGACTCTGCTCTCGGGTACTGGCTTTTGCAGTTAGGAATGGGACTTGTGTGTGTGTGTGTGTGTGTGTGTGTGTGTGTGTGTGTGTGTGTGTGTGTGTGTGTGTGTGTGTGTCTGTTTGTATGCGTTTGCAAGAGCCTGAATTCCCTACCCACCACCACTTGTGAGAACTGATCAGATTTTTGCCTCATATGTTTTCTTCTGTTCTGTTCCTCATAAAATCTGTGGTTTTCTGGATTTTGAATTCAATAAATAATGACAGACATTTGGATTTCAGACTTCATATTCTTCAGAAAGTACAAGGTAACACAAAACATTTTATTCTAGCAATTTTCTAAGTTTATAAGATCAATATTTGAAATGTGTCGCTATGTTTGGGGCTGTATTCCCCCATTACTGGCTTTGTCCAGGTTTTTTCTGCTAAGAGGTTGAGAGCTATGGTGAGAAATGAATTCACTAAATGATAGCCACTTAAGTTTCAATCTTCCTATCTTTCAAGAAACAGCTGATTTGGCATACTGGTATGTTACTCTGACTGTAGTCTACAGGGTCTTGAGTTCAAGACTTGGCAGTGAAATGCATGGCTGTAGCACATAATTTTATTCAAGCAACTTTCCAAGATTATACAAGCAATGTTTAAAATGTGTCCCTTATTTTTGGGCTTTTGTCCCACCCCCCAATAAATGTTGGCTTTTACCAGATTTCTTGGACTATGTGCAGCAAAGTTGAGAGATACAGTTGAGTGTTGAGTGGATTTTACAAGAAGCTAAGAGCTTCAGGGGAAGGGACGTTTAGTGCTACTTATGGTGAGCCTGCTTGCATTGTTAATAGCACAACAGGTAGTGTACTTGCTTTAGATGCAGAAGGATGTGGGTTCTACTCCCACAGTATGTAGATGCATTGCTGATACAGTACTGCATTGTACTTTTAAAGGGAGTGGATGCTGCAGTCCTGAGAATGTCCTTTTTGGCGGGGATACCTAGTAACTATAAACATGTTATCAGTTTGCCATCCATTCCCTATTACAATACTACTAGCTTATCTTTATTTAATGTAACATGGGCAATTTATTCCTCAAGGGCAACATGCACTTTATTTGTAGATGAAACAATGAAATACAAAGTTGCTTGCTAGCAGCAATCTCTTCATTAGTTACATATCTCTTTAATGTGGAATTATTTAGATGACTTTTACTTCTGCAGAGATTGTGCATATTTACTGATACTGGTGGATTGTAGAAGTTTGAGTAGACTTTTATGATGGAAATATTCTGAACTGGGCAGTTTTGTCATTATTGGTGCATGCATTTTGATTCATTGTTTACTGGAAAAATGTTCAAAGCAATACATTTAAAACACCCTCTAACAACTGTACTGGAATATAATTTAATACAATCAGGAAGGTGTCTCAAAGAAGACATGTATGTTTCATGTGGAAGGGGCCTATGATTTGAAAACAGTTAATTTTTATCTGCCACTGGCCAGATGTATTTTCTTTGAATGTGGGTTTCAATGCTGTTTCAATGAATGTGAGTTTCAAGACCAGAGAAGTTTTAATGCTAAGTCTATTTTCATTGTGAGACTGCATTGCTTTGTTTAGCAGATGTCTATTAGTGTTTGTGCTGTAAAATGTAAAACAAAACTTTTAAATGAAATCCAAATCCTCGTAGGAGTAAAGCAGTATAAACATTACAGTGTTTATGGTAAATGGGGTGAAACAGCCAAGTAATGGGACATTGAAATGGCTGCAGGGGGAAGGCCCCATTCGACCATGATTTTGTGAGGGGGGAAGGACGGCAAATTCAAAGACAGCCCCAGCTGAACTATACCTCTCAATTGTCCAGATTTTCACAGAATGAATAGATTTTTGCTTCTTATTTTTAGTTTGTTCCTCATAAAATGTGTGAGGTTCGGACAAATAATTTCGGAATGAAGTCACTAAATAATGACAGAAATAGAGTTTCAGACTTCATACCATTCAGAAAAATGCATGCTAAAGCAAGATATGTTATTCTATCAATTGTCTTAGTTTATACAAGAGCAATCTTTAGTACTGTCTGTATGTTCCTCCAATATATTTGGCCTTGTCCAGATTTCCTGCATTAAGAGGTTGAGAGGTACGCGGAAATAAATCACTTTATAGAATTAGGTATATCCTAACCTCTCAACTGTCCCTGACTTTGGCTCAAAATGTTGCTCTCCCCCTAATAATCTCTCCACAATATGGCAATTTTGGAAGAAAATGTGGAGGGTTTACAATTAATAAATAACTGTAATGTTCAGAATTATAGATTATGTTTATTTCAGAAATGCATGTAGATTATCTTATTTTGTCAGCTACTCAACTTAAAAGTACTAATATTAAAAATGTGTAACTTCTTTAACAGGTTCCCAGCTGTATTGTGTGGATATTATATATTTTTGCATCACATTTTTGGTCCGTTTTTCATAAAATTGTGGTTTTCTGGCAAATTAGTGGAAAAATCATTAAAGACTGAAGTTAGAAAATAATGACAGACATTTGAGTTTCAGATTTCATACCCTTCAGAAAATTCATACTAATGCAAGACCTACTATTCTATTATCTTTCTAAGTTTATAAAAGCAATATTTAAAAATTGTCCTTATTTTGGGCCTTTGTCCCACTTCTATTTATGGCTTTGTCCAGATTTCTTACCCTGAGGTTGAGAGGTATGACAAATGTGTCAGGGTCCTCACCATCAGCCAGAGACATTTCAAATTGTGACATACCTGTTGTACCCCACTCCCCCATGTAGTGACTCTGGATGTGTCCAAGCAAGGCAAGGAGGAGTTATGCAGTGTAAATGTGCAGACTATCACCCATCCAAGGTAGACACAAGTACTACAGTGGCTTTTCACCTGTCCTTGATTTTGCAGAATGTTCTGTTTTTCTGTCATACTTTTATACTATTGATGTATGCTTCTTATTATTCAGAAAATACATATTATTGCAGTGCCTGCTGCTCTGTGTTTAAGTAGCAATGCTTTAATGACCATCAGGTAAGCTTGTCTGAGATTGTAAGATGCAAGTAAGCTTTAATAAGTATACTGTTAAAAGAATTACCAACAATGAAAGCCTTTTTGTTGTTGTCATGCAGAGAATATTTACATAACTAGATAATGTATAAGCCTTAGGTATTGAAATACATATGACAGTATTTGTAATAAAGGACAGGATTACAGTATTTTCAGAAGCTCATTACATTGGTTGGAGACTTGCAGTTATCTTTGCAGGCTTTACCCGTAAACTAAACAGAATGTCGATATATCATGTGTGGTTCATAATCTGTGCAGTAATCATTTAAGCAATTTATCATGAGCTTGTTTCATGTTTGCTGTTCATTTTTTACTTTGATCATGTTTTCCCCATGAAACAAGTAGACAGTTGTTGACAGGCAGCAGGTCTTTTTTGGATAAGAAACATTTTTACAAGTGGGGGTATCACACAGATTGCTACTTTGAGCATGTTACTTGGTACTTTTATAAAGCTGAATATAAATTATAATTAGAACTGCAGTGCAAGGAGAAGTGGCTTGAGTTGAGTGCTGCTTGTTTTTTTATACTTGATTTTGACTGGCATTCCAATAATGTATTTAAAAAGTAATTTATTTTTTCATGACTCACAACCTTTTTGTTTCCATCTAGATATTAAGTAAGCTGTCATGTAGCCAATGCATTGAAATATTTTTTTTTTTCTACAGTTCATTTTCCCTTGATTGGACTCTCATAATGACGGTTTGGCACCCAGGGCAGCGTATTAATTAAAGTCCCAGATTTTGTGGCTTTGAGCATAGCTTCGGCCTTTTCTAGTTGGTCATACCCCTTCCCATTGGTCCCACCCATTCAACTGTCTTCTGCAGCCCCCCCTTTGATTTGAAGTCACCAGCCGCCACTGAAACTTGTACTGGAATAAGAGATAGCACACGTGTTGTTCTTACCATTAAGCCAACCTCAACACTTCTGGCTAAATCCAACTGAAAGATTTTAACAAACCTCAACTAACAGACCGAGACATGCGGTAATTTTGTTTACGGTGCTTATTTAAGTCACAAATGCAGGCAGAAGGCCTCTGCACCCCTGGTATGGTGTTTTTTCCCCATTAACACCATCCCGGAGGGCATTATTGTGCTTAGAGAATGGTCTATCTGTTAAATAGTTTTTAATTTTTCTTTTATTCTTCATTATTTATTTTTTGGATGTAAAATAATTCCACCACACAATGTTCCAAACTTGCTGTAACATGTAATTGTTATTATAGGAAGTACTTTACATTCAAATACTAGTTATGTAAGTATTTAATCTGTAGACATACCTACACATGTGTGCACAGGCGTGCGCAAACACACACACACACACACACACACACACACACACACACACACACACACACATTCAAATGCTCAGACAAGCAGACTTACACACATACATAGAAGACACACAGACTCACACATGTACACATGCAGAAACATGCACACACACACCAACAGTTAGAGCTGCTCTGAGTTAAATGAATAAACCTCAGATGTCTCACTGTGAGTAAATTAATGAAAATAAAATAATCAAAGAATGCAAGGAATTACAGCTATCCCTTATGCCTCTTTAATGTCACAAATTTTGCCATATAGTGATACACACCGTGCTTTGTGAAGCACCTAATTTGCTGGTACTATCACTCAGTAATACCAGACTTACAAGTGTCTTTTAGATCTGGTATTATTTAAATGTGCAAAAATACAGTATTATCTTTACATAAGTCTAGAAATGCAGCCATATTAAAGCAGGCTTCACAGTTTGCATGCATTTTTAACAAATGCAGTTTCAATCAGTGAAAATAACCTTCAGTCAAGAGAGAAAAGAATGTGCTGTACATTTAAATACAAACACATCTTGTTTGTATGCTAAAATACTCAGGAACCAAGGCTAAAGTGGCTGTAGAACTTAACAGGGTTTTGGTATTATAAGGAAATATTTCAGAGATAATTAGCTAAATTACTTAATTTTTGGACTGATATGCAGATACTTATGGCAGTGCCATCTTCAAAACAGCTATGAGTGCAGAAGTCAGGTCAAATATCCAGCCTTTCAGAAAATTAATTATATTAAAACGACATTGTGTAAAACTTTATTCTGACAAATATAAACAGATTTGTTCCATAAATTAGAGACTGGAAACTGTTCAGCACAGTCTTGGGTAATTAAAATATAAAGACATTCATTCCAGTCTCATTCCTGTTGTTTCCAGTTAATTCCAATATCCTACAGTCATATCAATTCTTTCAGTTTCATACATCTTATTCTTTAACAGATCTGTGTTAATAGACTGCCTATTGCAATCAGCTCTGTTTCTGTCCCCCTCTCTCACTTATACTCTCTCTCTCACTCTTGTCAGTTGCATACATAAACACAAACACACACACACACACACACACACACACACACACACGCACACACACACGCTTTTCCCATTCTTTACTTTTATATGATTGTATTCTCACTAACCAGCTGTTTAGTGAGCATAAAAAAGGCAGCTATTTTTCTTTTTTTTTGCACTGTCTGAATTTCACTCAACTTAATATGGTGCCATGAATTGACAGACGTCTTTTTCAGTGGGCATTACCTATACATTAATACCCAGCTGGAGAATATTATTCTCCAAAGAGGGTAGAATGTACAGTTTGTCCATTCTCTTAGGAAAGGTAACCTTCTTCTTCTTCTTCTTTCGGTTTTTCCCAGTTAGGGGTCACCACAGTGGATCACCCATCCACTCATGATTGGCAGTGGAGTTTTACGGTGTCGAGTTGCCAGCCTGGCGCCCAACCTTCCACAGAAGGCACACATATGCACACACTCACACCTAGGGCCATTTTAGAGTGTCCAATCCACCTACAGCATGTCTTTGAGATGTGGGAGGAAACCGGAGCACCCGGAGGAAACCCACGCAACCACAGGGAGGACATGCAGACTCCGCACAGAAGGCACCCCAGCCGAGAATCGAACCAGAGGACCTCTTGCTGTGATGCTGCAATGCTAACCGCTGCACCACCGTGGTAGGAATGATAACACATGGCATAGAAATCAAAGGATCCTTCATGCGGACTCTTTTTAGTTCACAATTTTAATGCCATGATGTGACTATTCTTCAAGCTGAATACTGTTCCTCACCCTATACTTTAACTTAGGCCTTTTCTCAGCAGCTAGTTAAACGTCGATGACTCTCCTGTGTTTCCTCATGGAATCTGTTGTTATAATCTGTGATAATGCAATCTTCTTTTACCAAAGTATCATGCTCTGAAAGTTAATTTTTCAGGATGAAAAAAAATTGCCTATAATTGGTAATGTATTCTTTTAGAGAGTGCCAATTCTATGAGGCAAACTCAATAATAGCCAGTTTCAGTGCTAATGGAATAGTCTCTATACTTTTACCCCTCTGTTCTGTGACCATGGAATACGTATAACAAGTACACGGGTGAGGGGGTGCCCCCACACAAAAGACCTTACTTTAGTCTTCTTGGAATGTGGCTTTCAAGCTTGCATCAGGCAACTGAAACTCTCTGAAATGTTTAATCGATATAGTGACATGAATTCTAATTTGCATACTTATGCTGACCATCTAACAAAAACAAGTATAATCAAGATCAGTAATTGGATAATAGCATATATCCTTTCTAAGTTAGCTGGCATGTCTTTTTCCATAACTGCTGCTATCTGAAAGTCAATATCTGTGCAAGTATCCATCTCTCTTCCAGTGCTCTTCAAGGGACTCTAAGACAGATTAGTTGAAGCAACATGATATTTACCTACTGTATATTTTTCTCCCTCCCATATTTTGGGCCTTGCAGCCTTGCCAACCATCAGACCCCTAAACCTTCAGACACATTTGATCTCCAAATGGCGAGAGCTACTGCCAGTCTATTCATTCTGACAGGGTGACAGCAAATAGCAGGGTCATTATCCAGGCAATCATCAGGGCTTGGCTTTACTGATAAGCCACTAAACCACTGTTCATTGTCCCATGTTACCCATAGGTATCATAGCGCAATGAGCATGACAGCAAGGGTATGTTATTAACTTCTGAGGGACACATAACACCCCAGGGCTGCCCAGCTTCCTTGAAGCCAGCATCCCTACAGGATCTCTGATCTCCAGCAGAGATTCTGCCTGAAGAATGAGTGCCCTGGCATAAGCCACACATGTCTCCCCTACTGATAGAGACCAGCTATCTAAGCTGAATCATTCCTCTCTTCCCCATATCAGCTCTGACAGATGTGCAAGCTAATTCAACTTGAGCCACTTTGGTCATAATCCAGGCTTTATCTAAGCTAACAGACCTGTGCACCTGTGGTATATTCTGCTGTTAGATAAAACCTCAAAAGGCACATCCAAACTAATTGACAATACAAAGGAATATTACCCAAGTTCATGTTATCAATAAAGGTTATCAGTGGCCTAAGCTCTATTACTGACCTGAAACTATTCATCCTACTGAGATTCACAGGGTGATATGTATACTACATACTCCTTTTTGTTACAGCAAATCAGATTTCTGCCATTCTGTGAAACTGCTGTAATAAAATGCCACTGGTTTCCACTCTTTCTTGCAGAGCTGAAGTATGGCACCTTTAGTCTTGTGAAATCTACTGAAACAGTAGTAGCTCTGCTGGCAACAAAAAGGTAAGGATGGTTGCTACTAACAGTTCCTTCAAGTGCTGTGGTGTGCTTGCTGGATTCATTTCCATGCCCAGGGACCAGTCCTTTTAGAAAGATTCAGAATATCTATATTCCCATGTAGTGTTTCTTGCCAGCTGCTATCTTTAATTCCTGTAAGATATATGGTGGTGCAATCTGCCTGAAAAGTTTAACCCCAGACTTATCAGTTAAATGCCCCAGAAAGTGATATTGGTTCTGAAAATACATATTTTTACTTTAATCCTGCAGAGTCAATCAGTGTGCAAAGTTATTTTTATATCATCATCAAAACACAATACAAAGGAAATTACACATGCTCACTTGAACATACTCCATGCCATGCAGTATTTCATTTTCCTTTGAAAATCTCAAAAGTACTACCAGTTCTGAAGGGTAATCAAGGAGTAGCTGGTAAATGGAACAATGCAAGTGGTGTACTTGCTGCTTTCAAGATGCCAAGGCATTTTCTAAAAAGGTTCACAGAGTTCAGAGTTCCAGTAAGTTTGCCTCTTTATCTTTTTCAGCACAGGCAAAATTAATCGTTCACTCTTACCTGCTTAATTCCCTCTTTCAAGGCATGCACCATTCAATGGGCTGCATCTCAGATTTAATAAGGCCATCACTTTCCACTGGATGTGGTTCCTGTCTGGCTTTCTACAACAGGGTAGTGGGATCTTGCCTGCTTTATGTACTATGTAAGATTATGAATTTGCTTTCAAATGAGTAGCCTCTGGCTTCTCTTCCATGCTCTCCAAGTGTCTTTCAAATATTTAGATTAATTTCACAAGTCCCATAATCCTAACCATGAATAACATGAGTAAGTTGCATTTTTGGACTGCAAACCATATAATTAAGAAAGGAATACTCTCCCTCTCTTTACAATCAATGGTGACTTGAAATTGTTTCTAGCATTTTAGATAACCACCAGAGCTGCTGTTTAATAAATTACAAGGCTGTAGAAGTCCCCTCTAAATAAGAACATTGAAAATCTTTTTGCCTATCACACAGATATCAACTTATATACCAGCTTCCTACTTAAATGGGGTCACACCTTTCAAAAGCTGCATCTGCTGTTCCTTGTTTCTGCCACATTACGTCACCAACAACAGATGTACTCTAGTCTGCTCACTTACACTCACTGATTTATTGAGAAATATTCTTGTTGAATGTCCCATTTTGGAGGATTTATATACAGGCTTCTGTATTTGCCCTGTATTGTTCAATATCTGTCAAATTTCTTTTCTTTGATGTTTAGGTTGTCACCATTTTATTTTTCACTTAAAAAGTCCATAAGGCAGCCATTCTACTCCAAATGGTATCAATAAAATGGAATAAAAATAAATGGCAGAAAACTTAATGTAGATATAAACAGCAAATGAGAGATTTAGCAAACGTTAGCACTTTCTTGGTTAAAACACTGCTTCATCAGATGATATAAAATATCAAGCTGTCATAACTATCTAGAGAAAAAAAAACACAAATACAACCAGTCATAAAGTACACATAATTAAATGAACAAGTAAGTCATATAATTTTAAAAAACAACATGCTTTCAATAACATAGAATGATCTACCTTCAAAAATATACATATAAAAATATATACAAAAAATTATATATAGAAAATATAAAAAAGTACATCTACCATTATATTTAAAACATTCATCTATACAGGGATCTAGCCTTAAGGAGTGGTTTCAATGATACTTTATTGTTGAGACTACTCCCTATATTAGCCCTCAGTCTGATTATCCATCTACTCTCTGAGGCTTCTCATATTCTCAATATCCCCACCAAGTTCATTAAGTACCACCTTCTGTATAACTACAAATTTAAATCTATGTGTTGAGCCCCATTCATTGACATGTTTAGGGCATTATTGAGAGATCTATTTCTAATACTATATACATGCTCTCGGGAATCTGCAGCGATGCAACGGTAGCATTGTTGCCTCACAGCAAGAAGTTCTCCTGTTCGATTCTCGGCTGGAGTGTGGGGAGTGCCTTCTGTGTGGAATCTGCATGTCTTCCCCGTGGTTGGATGGGTGTTCAAAAGATAAATGGGCATGCCTTCGTTGAAGGTTGGATGTGGAGCTGGCACCTCGGCGTTCATGAAAATCTACTGCCAATCATTAGTGGACCAGAGTTCCGCTGTGGCGACCCCTAACCGGGAAAAGCCGAAAGACAAACAACATATACATGCTTTCTAATTCTATCCTTTAATCGCCTAGTGGTCTTTCCTACTTAAAAAAGATGAACACTCCTGACAAATAGTTAAATAAATCACATTTAAGGAACAGCAATCTGCATTTACTCTGAAAGTAAATACCCTCCCCATATCAGGATGTTCAAATGTCCCAGATGAATCAATATAAATGCAAAAATTACATCTGGCACATGGAAACAAAGCAAATGTCACATTCTAGACAGATTACTTCCAATTTTAGGATAGCAGAGCATGCATTTAAGTGATGTTCTGTTCTTAAAAGAAAAACCTGGTTCATCCCCTACAATATTTCTAATATCTAAATTACTGGTTAAAATGGTTCAGTACTTTTTCACCACATCAGTTATTGAATTAACATTTCTAGTAAAATACATAGGAACATGTACTACACCACTCCGAGTTCTAAAAGAATCTGACTATCTGAATGAGAAAAGTAAGGCTTGGCTGTGGTGGACCATAACTGATATATAACTTGTAGTGGAGCCTCAACCTCCCATTCATTATAACCCCTATTTTTTAATCTAACTTTCAAACCATCCAAGTCAGCTTTAAATCTATCATCATCAGGATTTAGCCTGGACATCCTTAAACCTTGCCGTTTTACTATATTCCTGAAAATGTGTCCTGGATGCATACTCCTTCTGTATAACAAACCATTTCTAGTGCACTATTTCTTATATACAGTGGTACTAAACAATACATAACGCGTTTTAAATACCTTAACATTCAAAAAATTCACTTCCTTACATGATATATTCATATCAAACTTAAGAAATGAAGTATTAGTGTTGAGGCAATCAAGGAACAATGCTAGCTCTATCTCTGTGCCATCCCATAGCAAAAAAAGATTATCAACAAAATGTCTGTACAATATGACTTGTTGCATCTTAACAATCTCAAAAATAATTCATTTTGCCAAAGGGCAATTACTATGTTGGCATAACATTTAGCAGTAGATGTACCCATGGCTACACCCTCTCTCTGCAGATAAATCTGCTGGTTAAACAAAAAGATATTATTCTCAAGAATAATCTCCATAAGCAAACAAATCAATTCTATACAGGTGTGCCCATAGGAGCTATGTTCCAATAAATACCTTCTGAACATTTCTACCCCAATCATGTTGGGTATAACTGTGAACAGTGCCATTGAAACCACTCTTTAAGGCTAGATCCCTTTATAGATGAATGTTTTAATGATGATGGTAGATGTACTTTTTTATATTTTATATATATAATTTTTTGTATATATTTTTATATATATATATTTTTTGAAGGTAGATCTTTCTATGTTATTGAAAGCATGTTATTTTTTTAAATTATATGACTTATTAGTTCATTTAATTATGTGCGCTTTATGATTGGTTGTATTTGTTTTTTTTTTCTTTAAATGGTTGGGATGACTTCATATTTTGTATCATCCGATGAAGCAGTGTTTTAACTGTGAAAGCACTAACATTTGCAACAAATCTCTCATTTGTTGTTTGTATCTATATTAGGTTTTCTGCCATTTATTTTTATTCTATTTCATTTGTACCATTTGAAGTAGTAACCGTGGCCTTGCTTTGACTTACTCTTATGGACTTTTTATGTGAACTTTTATTTCAGAGCGAGCCATTTATTATCCTTGCCGCATTTGTTATCATTTTATTTTTCACCCTACTTTACCATTTTACTGTCTTTGTGTGTCCCATGACACATCAAATCCGGTGCTTGCTGCCTCACCTAAGTTACTTGGCGTGCAGATCTTTCAGACAACTGGATTATGTGTGTTGTTGTCAATCTGATGTTAGCCCTAAACCACAGTCAGCTTATATTTCTGGGCTACTAGGATGCGGCCAATCCAAACTGATTTTAAATATCATCCTTATTTCTTTATTTCTTTTACTTTCAATTTGTGGTTAATAGTCAGCTTTCCTATTCTGAGACACATAACTCATTCAACTGCACTTGCTGTGCATTTGCCGTGTTCCATCTTGTTTTTAAATAAAAAAACATTGTGTTATTCAGGTGAGTGGACCAGCATTCAAGACAAACTCCACTCATAGTGAATAAGGCTGGTATGCCTTATCAACAGTCTGCCTGCCGTTTCTGGAAAGACAAATAGTTTTTCAGTGAATGTTGCACTAGTAGACTAGTGAGGAATAATTTCCAATTGGCAAAGACTGCATTGAGTGGTTGCTAGGTCAGGCAGCTGAAATCAAAAGTAAAAGAACAATTGACATTCTGAAGATGAGTGAAAGAGAATGTGAACACAGAAATAAAAAAAAAATCTTTATTCTTGTAATTAACAATTTTTATTTCTTACGTTTTATCATAAATGGTAGATTTTAAGCATAAGACTTGAAATAAATAAATAAAACACTTTCTTTTAATTAAACAATAGTCTAGTGTGCTGTGTATTATGCACTGGTGATGTATGTATGTATTTATTTATTTAATTACTTATTTATATTTGTTTTCCAGGACATCCTGACCTGGTCAGCAAAAGCAAAAACTTTTATACCAGAGGCCCAGAGAGAAAAACTTCATATATCAATATGAAAAAGACAAATACACAAAAGAGGGGAAAAAGTTACAATAATTTTCCTAGTAGGATAAAATAACACAGAGCAGTAGCATTTTTCACAGATTAACGAATAGTAGCAAAAGCAGGAGATAATCCTACAGATACACAATTGCACTGATAATCATCATTACATATGCAAAGTAGATTCATGGTAGATCAGTTTTCAGAATGAGTCACGTTTATATATGGTTGCATAGAAATATCAGAGAGTGATGGTTACATATTCTGTTGATCTGCTACTGTCAGGTATGCATTTTTTTAAGAAACTGGTCCATTTGGATCATTTTTCCACTCTGGTAAACACATTTTAAATATATCTGTATTTATATAACCAGGAAAAGCCAAAAGACACAAACAAACATACATACACACACACACACACACACATATATATATATATATATATATATATATATATATATATATATATATACATACATGTATCTCTCTCTCTCTCTCTCTATATATATATATATATATATACACACACATACACATACATACATACATACACATACACATACACACACACACACACACACACACACACACACACACACACACACACAGCAGCAGCAAACGTAACAAAAATTAATACGTGCATGTGTGTGTGTGTGTTTTTATGCAGGGGGGTGCAAAAAGTTACACTATATCTGTCAGACAGCAATAAACTAAAACACATTACTGTGGCCATCATATATTATTCTTTGTTTGATTCATTCATTTATTCATTCATTCAATCATTTGATCTCAGATAGCCAAAGTGTACATCTATGCAGTATCTGTAATTTGTAGTCATATCAGTGGTTGGGAGGATGTAGTCTTTCAGTGTGTTGTTCTATACATGTCTAACAGTAATGAGCTGAATTATACATATGAAATCAAATCACCACACAGAGGAGATTCAAGCAGATTCCACAAATAATTTATTGAAACAAGCTCAATAAAATGTTTCCTTGGGTTTATAGAATTATACACATACAATTTATATTAAAACACAAAGACCATGTCTGACTTGTTGAGCTTTCGTTTTTTAGTAAATTATTTGTGGAATCCTCTCTCTATGGTGATTTGAGTTCATCCCTTGTTTTGTTACATGTTTCTTTTTAATGAATTCTTCTCCATCCACGGCACTCATTGTTTGCTGGAATACATACATGGTAGATACGTGTGTGTGTGTGTTTGTTTGAGAGTGTGTGCATGCGCGCGCAACCTGACTGTACCAGAAAGTTACAATGTGTTGCACTATATGTGTCTGACAGAAATGAGCTTAAACCCTTTAACACAATCAATTTTTTTTATAATTACTGTCAAATATCTGAGATTTGCACAACAAATAAAATGTTTGCAGATTGTGGGCATATGTGTGTGTGTGTGTGTGTGTGTGTGTGTGTGTGTGTGTGTGTGTGTGTGTGTGTGTGTGTGTGTGTGTGTGTGTGTGTGTGTCT
Organism: Protopterus annectens; assembly: GCF_019279795.1. Classification (NCBI taxonomy): domain Eukaryota; kingdom Metazoa; phylum Chordata; order Ceratodontiformes; family Protopteridae; genus Protopterus; species Protopterus annectens. The sequence continues at coordinate 478,009,247 of NC_056735.1, forward strand.
GTATATGTGGCTCTGTGGGGAATTGCAGTGGATTGCACTACATGTGTCTGAAAACAATGAGCTGAAATACATTCTTGTGACTTATTTTATTTTATTTTTCATTTCATTCCTTCTTTTAGTTGTTTATTTGATCACAATCAGAAAAGTGGCTTTAATTTGTAGGCATATCTGAAAACATTACTCTGACCATTATTTATTTATTTGTTCATTCATTCATTTGATCACAGTCAGACATTTGATGTGTGCAAAGTCAGTAAAGTAGCTGTAACCAGTGGTCATGAAGGCAGCCTGAAGCTGAAAGTGGCTAACTCCTGCTGTTGCTTAATTGCAGTTAATCAGTCTCTGATTTGTTTTGCCTGGGCTAGTATGTATTTGAGTGAAACAAATTCCAATGAATATAAGGAATACCATATTGAGAAAAAAGATGACTTCAACAGAATTATGAAAATTGTTGAACAGGTGTATTTTAGCTTGATGATCTCAGGCTGTTTAAAATATTAATCAATAGATATGAGATACTGGCTGTCCTTGAAATGAAATGCATACTTCAAGCAACATTACTGCATGGTCGTCCTGAGATTTCATGAGGTACTATTGCATCTTTGGAGATTCTTTTGGGGAACATGTTATAGATTTCACTGTTTTTTACAATTAGTTCAGTCCCTTTGGACACCCCTGGTAAAAACACAGTGTCACATGCCCCTTGTTTACTATGAACAATACCCATGTGTGTTTCTTATATATTTTGTGTAATATGAGATTATGTAACTGGCTTGGCATAATCACTCTACTGATTTTATATCAGTCCTTGTAACTCAAAGAATTTTACAATACCTGTAGTGGACTTCGGTTGCTAATGGAACTTTTTTCTTTTCAGTTAGCCATCCTGCCAGTATCATAGTTTTTCATTAACTATAGTTTTAAGTCATTTTTAGTATTTTAAATGCGGCGGAAGATCCCATAGTCTGAACTCAGCTGTTACATTGTTTGGTGCCAACTTAATATTCTGATGCATATGTATGACACTGTGTTTTCTCAGACACAGAATTACTTTTTTGTAAAATAAAATTCCCACCCAGCCCACTACACTTACACCTAACCACAGTCACCTGACTGCACATCAGCACCAATCAACTGTCTCAGCTAAGTTTATTCACCTCTCAAGTACACCTCACCACCTATCCACCCACTTTCACATTCCAAACCCAGCCCCTCCCCACCCCTCATCCAACACCTTATATCTTCCTTCGCCTACCAGACCCTATAATGCAAATCCTATTACCACTGCTCTTACTAGCACTCACTTCCTTATCCTATACTACATCCATACATACATCCATCGACCTAAACAGCACTTCATACCACACAACACGCAGTATAAGGCACACCAATATCCATATAAACTTTAAAATCTGCTCAACACTCATTGCAGGTGACATTCACCCAAACCCAGGACCTCCACTCACCTTCCCTCCCAATAAAACTCAGTCTGATCTATTAATCATTAATATTACCACCAGAAGTATCTGCAACAAACTCCCTGACCTTCACTCATTTATAACCCACTACTCCCCTGGCATACTTACTATTACCGAGTGAAGGCTAAAACCAAATATCCCTAGCGAAGAAGTCCTCCCAGCAGGTTACAATATCATAAAGTTAGATAGAACAGGTAGGAAGGGAGGTGGGGCAGCAATTCTATTCAAAGACACACTAAACCTCTAGGCACTCCATACCCATTTACCGATATTCCAAAATGCAGAAACTATAGATTCTATCCTAGCAATAAATAACGACAAAACAATTAACATCCTCTGCAGCTACATTCCTCCTGGAAATAACACTCCTACCATAGAAGAAATCCTTCAATGGCTTAGTCAGAATTCTCCTCAAGAAACACTTTTATTAAGTGACCTGAATACTGACTGGCTAGCCTGTAACTCAAGCAACCCTGAAAACCAAATTAACCTCTATGGATTTACCCAACTAATTCAAAGGCCCACCAGAATAGACAAAAAGACCCAGAAACAAACCATTATTTATTGGACATTGGTGAACAGCCCCAAACATCACTATCAGACTGGTTGCTTACCAGATGGACTTAGTGATAATCACCCTACTTTCCTCCTAAGGAAACATATCAATATTCCAAAGCCTATAATCTACAGACAAATCAGGGACAACTGCAATCTAAACCCAGAGGACCTAAACAACATTCTAAAGCAATGTAACTGGGAACCTCTAAGAATTTTAGACCTAGATCTAGGAGTAGACTATTTCAGCAACATGTTCATCACAGTTCTAAATTCAATGGCACCAATTAGAAAAGTAAAAGCCAAAGCAAACTATGCTCCATGGTTGAGTAGGGACACAAGAGCCCTACTAAAAATACAGACAAGGCATGGAAACAATGGAAAAAAGGCAACTCCAATCTCACAAAAGAATACTATAAGCAACTTAGGAATCAAGCCAAAAAACAAACCAAACTAGATAAACAAAATTTATTTTTAGGTCTCCAAAACAAATACTCCAAAAATCCCCACAAATTCTAGAACAGCATAAACACCTTGCTAAAACCTGGCAAAATTACCACCCCTGCCCCCTCCAGCCCTAATAATAACAACAAAGATATAGCTTCACAGCTTAACTATCATTCTATTAACTCAATCCAAACTCTATCAACCCAAATATCTAATACTGATAGACCCCACACTACAGCTTCAGACAATTCTGGAAACAACTTTACAACACACCCAAATAACAAACCATCCTTCTCTCTCTCCCCTGTCCCTACATCTAAAATTAAAAAAAAAACCTCCTCCTTGGCCTAAAATCCACCACTCTTGCAGAAGACGGTATACCTGCTAAATTTCTGAATATAGCAGCTGACTCCCTATCATATCCTGTCTCAATTCTAATAAACAGGTCTATTCAGGAAGCTTATGTACCAAAACTATGGAAAATAGCCTACATCATACCCCTTCGCAAAGGTGGAAAATCTTATGAGATTTCTCCAACTACTGGCCAACAGCTATACTTTTTCCCCTGTCCATACTTCTTGAGAAGTGCATACACCTGCAAGTTATGCAATTCTTGAGCTCACACAATCTTCTCTCCTTTACTCAACATGGTTTCTGCCCCTACCACATCACAACCACAGCTTTTCTCTCATTCACCAATCAGGTAAATCATCACAGAAATAACAATAACTATGTACATCTGCTATATTTTTAGATCTCTCCAAAGCCTTTGGCATGGTCTCACATCCTAAACTACTAGATGCTCTTGACTCACTCTCCTTCGCTCCCCTTACTATATCCTGGATTAAAAGTTACTTATCTGGCAGACAACAAGCTGTCCAATGGCAAAACGAACTATCTCCTCCTCTGCCCAACTCTTTTGGAGTACCACAAAGCTCTATATTGGGTCCACTACTTTTCTCAGTCTTTACAAACAATTTACATACTTCCTCCAAACATGCCACATTAATTCAGTATGCAGATGATTCTACACTCATTTGCACAGCCCCATCTATTATCACCCTACAAAAACTGGCCCAAGAATCATTCTCTGCTGTTGAAAGATGGATCACTGATATCCAACAAATTCTCAACCCCAACAAAACCAAATAACTCCTGTTCACCCCTAATAAAACAAATTTTGCTCCCTCAACTTTCTCAATCACATCCAGAAACGGCACTATCATTTCACCATCAACCCATACTAAACTCCTAGGGATGGAAATAGATAATAAGCTATCTTTTGATATTCATATAGCACAAAAAATCCAGAAAGTTCATAAGAAAATGGGGACATGCTATATACACAAAAATTTCTCACAGATAAAGCAAGAGTCACCCTAGCTCAGACCCACCTTTTATTAACACTTATGTATGCAGTGCCAATCCTAACCCATATTAGAAAAACAGATCTAGACAAGCTAGAATCATGTTATAATAAAATTGCAAAATTTGCCACCAACTCGTCATTTAGAACCCACCACTGCCAGGCACTCTAAAGAAATTCAATGGCTAGAATTTCCTCACTTACTCACCTACCAACAACTCACCTGTGCCTTTAACATCATAAACTACCCAGAGAAAACTCCAGCAGTAAAACAGCTGCTAACCCTTTATTCTACCAGTCGCCCTCTTTGCTCATCTTATAAACCTCTTCTCAATATTACAACTGTCAACAATACTGCTGGCAAAGCCCTATACTCCCATACCATGGCAAAAAAATGGAATAACCTCCACACTAATATAACCTCTACTACAACAAACACACAATTTAAAAAAACTACTCAAACCACATCTCAGGAAAACCTGGATCTGCCCATGTATTATATGACTGTCTCATCTGACTTTCTTCTCCTTTCTCTTTATTACTCTAACTCTAGGCTCTCACTTCTCATAGATCTGACTTTCCTCCTTATAATCTGGATGCTCAGGTACTATTATTTTTTCTTCTCTGTTCCTTAATAGAACCAAATGTAAAACACAAATTGTATGTAACTGTTATTTAAAGAATAGCATTTTCTCTGTCAGGTCAATTGTACTTTACATGTAACACTTTATCAAAGTATCGGTTCTTTACCAATAACAGTATGAACCATTGTGAACAATATTTGTATGTGTGTACTTACAATTAACCTGTTTTTCATGTCTGTATTGCCTGTGTCATAACTACTTTACTATATGTTAATTGTGGAGATTTTCTACCCGGACATTCACTGAAAATGGACCTGGTACAGCTGGATTTTCCCGGTTAACAAATGTAAAATAAAAAAATGAAATAAATAAAAGGATGTAGGAGGGTTGCTCTTTTTCTTGTTTTCATATGTTGTTATTGCCCCAAACTCACTTATGTAATAGCAGAGTACATATTTTTACATTACATGTGCATTTGAATAAGTAGTTTGTGCAATCATAGCCAAACCAGTTTTGTGTTTAGACGAGTTGGGTTTGTGGTATTATAATGGAACATATTTTTCTGCATCATGTGATTGAAATGTACTCTCTCTCTCTCTCTCTCACTGTAGCACTGGTATGTATTCTGAAGAGGAAGACTATTTAGCATGTGCAATAGCGCATGACCAATTATTTATATGAAATGGTAGCCATACTCAAAGTTGTCATGATTTAGAGGTATGCCATTCCAGTTTGCTATACCCATTCAGTTGCTTGCTGTAGCTCTCTGCTTTGAAGTCAACAGCTGCCACTGCCATTATCTATAATTTGTGACATAGGTTCTTTTTTTGTAATGCCCAGTATAACACGGTCACTGATATTTACTTGTTTCATGACAAAATCACAAAGTTCTGACAGCTCACAAAGGACTCTAATTATTATGCTCTGTCTTTTTACCTAGTCTTTGGGTTCATTGATAAAAATAGCCATGTTCATTTACGGCATTTAGTTTAGGGCACAAATTTTCATCATGAAGTACAGTATGAAAACTTACCATAACAGTAGATGTTTGAATACATCATTGTTGCAGTAATCAAAGTTATATTGTACATAGCCTGCCTGGATTAGACCATATGGCCAGCTTCCAAAGCTTTTGGACACCTTCCACCAGTCCTAGCCACTACACTGAATAAAGGAAGTAGGATAAAGTCAGTGGTTTGGGTGCCAAAATGTCAGAGTTTTCTTGCCATAGAATAGGGATGTCAGAACTCTGATAGATAGGATCAATAGTAAAAATTTCACAATCTGGCACTAAATTAGCAAACATAAGGGGATGGAGGGAGGGTGTGGTCACTGCATTAGTAAGCTATTTGAACATCTAGTGTTATGGCAAGTTTACTTACACAACTGTATTATGTTTATAATCAGATCACTATTGCAGTAGCCTAAGCTATATGGGGATGACTATCAGAGCTTAAAAAGCAATGGAGGAGCAAGCTGGATCACAGTCCTGAAGGTTTTTGTCTCATCAGTGTATCTGAGTTGCTTGTGGACATCCAGAACATGTAAGTTATTTTTCCCTTATTTTAAGATTCTGGCAAGAAAACAAGGAGCTGAATAGCCTGACTCAATGTAAATGCTGAAATGACCTTAGGCATAAATTAAGTTTTTTTTTCAGTGTAATTCTAGCCTTGTGAAAAATGAGACAGAGATGACTTATCATAAGCGCATGTAATTTGGATATTTTTCCTGCTAAAGTCAGAGCAATACATAACACAGTTTTCCAGGATAAGAACTTCAGATCAGCCTTATGAGCATGTTCAAATGGAAACTTTATTTTTTTCTCCATAACAAAATTAAGAACCAGAGAAAGAGACACCTGCTTTTTATTTATTTTATTTATTTTTATTTTACATTTGTTAACCAGGAAAATCCAACTGGACATGTGTCCTTTTTCAGTGGAGGCCCGGGGAGAAAAGCTCCTCAAAATCATACAATACAATACAGCATAGACAGTACAGTGTAGAGTTACATCGGGTCTAAGACGTTTGCTCGAATGAGCAAACATCCGAAACCCAAACAGCCGGGAATACTTACACAAAAGTGCTTTTCACCGAAGAAGCACTTTCGCGTAATTATGCCTATTGCTGGGGCCGTACTATGGTGCAGATAAGGGAAAATTCCCTTTTCCCCACTGTAGTGCGGTTTTGGAGGAAAAATATTAAAGTAGGGGGTGTGGGGGGGCACAGCCCCCCTGCTAAAATGTTAATGTAGTGGTTTTTTTTTTTTTTTTTTTTTTTTTAGTAACACACTTTAATGAAAGCGCTTTTTCGATAAAAGCACTTTCGTTAAAGTGTGTTCGGTGGTTATGGATTAGGACCTTTTCTCATTCAAGCAAACGTCCTAGATCCAGTTACATCATAGCATATTAGAAAAAAACATTGAGTTGATACTATTCTAATTTAAACAAAGAATTAGTTTTAGTTAATAATTAGGTAAGCAAGGGATTAAGTAAGACATTTTTCTATGACTATATGCAACAAAGAAGATCATATACCTTCTGAGGGGTTGTACTTAGTTCACTTTAGAGTTTTTTTAAGTAAGGGAGAATAGAGAAGATGAGAGATAAGTAATAGACCAGATGGAGTTAGGATATAACCATTAATGCTTTAGGAAAAGTTCTAGAATAGAAGTCAGGGATGTAAGGGGGTGGTAGGAGTCTAACCTGGGGTATGGCAGGTGCATAGCCAGGAGTTTGTATGGTGGGTTTTTAGGAGTCTTTTAAACTGCATAGGTGAGGAGGCATTTATGAGTGGGGTAGGTAGAGAGTTCGAGAGTTTGGAGATATAGTAGGAGAATAGAGCTTAGCCTGCTAAGTTTTTTACTTTGGTGACTTGGGGGAGTAGATTGTTGTTTGGGCGAAGGGATCTGGATGCTATGTATGGTTGGATTAGGTTTTTAAGGGCTGGGATTTTTTCTGGATGGTGGAGGATTTTGTGGGCTAAGGTTTGCTGATTAAGTTGAAGTAAGAGTGGGAGCTCTAGCCAGTCGAGTTGTGGGAATTATAGTGGGCACATGTGGCAAATTTGGAGATTTTGTTATAGTAAGTTTCAAGCTTGGCGAGGTCATTTTTACGGAGGTTTGTTAGGATAGGGGATGCACATAAAAATGTAGATAGTATGTGTGTTTTAGCAATTGTACTATTTGTATTTTTATTTAGATACTGTCTATTCCTATAAAGGAGATCGAGTTTTTTTGAGTACGTTAATGGTTTGATCTATGTGGAAGTCAAATTTTATGTTATTGTCGATAATAACACCTAGAAGTTTTGTATGGGGGTAGGAGTAACTGAGGTTTGGTTCATAGAGAAGATGTGAAAGTTTGCTGTGGGTGGAGGGTTTCTGTTAGGGTAGAAAAGCATACGTTTAGTTTTATTGGGATTTAGTAAGATTTGGGAGTTGGTTAGACATTTTTCAACAGATAGGAAGGTGTTTAGGGTGATAGCTTGAAGGTCGTTAAGGGATGAGACAGAGCAAATCAGAGTGGAGTCATCAGCATATTGAATGATTCTAGCTTGGGGGTTGCAGAGTGGAGGTGATTGGTAAATAGGGAGAAGAGAAGGGGACCAAGGATGGAGCCTTTGGGGACCCCTAAGTTAACTGGTAGGAGGGTTGAGAAGGATTCTTGCCAGAAAACAGCTTGTTGTCGATTTGTTTTTAAATAGCTTTGGAACCATGCTGTAGCAGTGTTATTGAGGTTGTGGGAGGAGAGAATGTTTATGAGTTTGGGGTGGTTGACCATGTTGAATGCTTTTGACAGGTCCAGGAATATTACTGAGATGATGCGGGAGTTGTTTCTGAGCTGATTGTTAGTGTCTGTGAAGGATTGTAGGGCTGTTGTTGTGCTATGGGCAGGGTGACAGCCATGTTGAGTGTGTGATAGGAGGTTTTGAGTTAATAGATAATCCATGAGTTGTAAGTGAATGACTCTCTCAAGGATTTTAGAAAGGGGGGAGAGGATGGCAATGGGGCGATAGTTAGTGAGTTCACAGGAGCTGCCTCCTTTCTGCAAGGGTATAATGTGTGATATTTTCCAGACAGTGGGGACACAGGACTCAGTGATGGATCTATTTATCAGTAGGGTTATTGGGTGGCAGACTGCCTCTGATGCTAGTTTTATATAGTCTGCTGGGAGGTTATCGGTGACTAAGGAAGTTGATTTTAGTTTATCTAGTAGCTTTTTGATGTAATGGGTGGGGACTGGTTTTATTTTGAAGACGTTTTTGCAATTTTGTGGTTGGATATTGGGGTTTGTTTCTGGAGGGGTAGTTATGTTGTTTAGATTGTTTGCTAAAGATTGAATGGGTTCTGTAAATTATTTGTTGAAATGTGTGGCAATGCCTTTGCAGCTGTCAGCCGTATTAGGCGTAGGTGTAGTATTTTTACCTGGTTGTAACAGGTTGTTTACAGCTGCCCAGAATTTTTTAGGGTTATTTTAATGTTTGATTTGGACGTTGTGGTAGAAGTTAGTTTTGACAGTTTTAATTAATTTCTTAGCTTTATTTTTGAGTTCCAGGAAAAATTGTTTATTGCTGTTGGTTTTGTTCTTATGGAACTGTAACCAGGCCTTGCCCCTGTCTTTGAGTACCGCTCTAGTTTCTTTAGTTAACCAGGGTGAGTAGTCTGATTTTATTCAAATCTTTCTAGTTGGTGCATGGGAATTAAGGATCTCAAGGAAGGTGGTACTAAAGGAGAATATTGGCTCATCTAGTGGTACTAGTTTGAGATGCTCCCAGGAACAGTGTTATTGTTTTTTGCACCTGATTGTGTGGCAAGTAGTTGGATGGGGTATTTGATTTCGATTTCTTAAGAGAAAAATAGGCCAGTGGTCACTTAGGTTGTCAGGTAGGGGACCTGAGTGGGTTACTAGGTGGGGGGAATTTATTAGTATCCAGTCCAGTATGGATTCACGTTTGGAGGTTTTATTAGTCCTGGTTGGGACTGAGATGATTTGGGTATAGCCATACAGGTTGATGTGCATAGTGGGGTTAGGAGAGGAACATAGAAGCCAGTCAATGTTAAAGTCCCCCATTAAGTTAGACTCCTGAGGGAGGGATATAGTACATGATTGCAATAGATTTTCAAGGGTGGGGATGTTGTTACCTGGTGGGAAATATCCAGCTACTATATTAAGATGTTTTGTGGGGTTGATGGTTAATTTGGCTATAATAAGCTCGGTATTTGCGAGGTCTGGGGGTGATGCATGCAAGAGTTCGACTGTTAGATGGTCTTTATATAGGACGGCTATTCCACCTCCTTTTTTGTCTGTTCTGTCTTTCCTTAGGATATTGTAATGTGGGGGGATGATTTCATTATTGCTGATGTGTGGTTTTAGCCATGTTTCGGTTAAAGTAACTATATCTGGGGAGTAGTGGGTTAGTAGGGCATGTAAGTTGTGAGTTTTATTGGCTATACTATGAACATTAATGTTGAGGAGGAGGAGGGATAGTTGTTTCCTTTTGTGAATTAGAGTAAGGGTATTATGGGGGGTTGGGCAGCATCACATGTGAATTTGAGGGGCCTGGATTGGGGATTTTTAGGCGGATAGGGTTGGGAGGGTGGCCTAATGGTTAAGGTGTTTGCCTTACAAACACAAGGTGCAGGGTTTGAATCTCACTAGGGATAACTGGCTAGGCTTAAAATGTCTCGCAAGGGCAGTTAGCCTAGTACAAACCTATGATCAAACCTATGATAAGTATGTAAAACTCCTTTCAAAAGCTGTGTTTTACTTGAGGTAGGATAGAAAGAAGGGTCTAAGGACATTGAAGCAGATATGTCTGAAAGATGAATCTTGATAAAAGAGTAAGAAATTACTTAAATAATAACTCACAAGAATACTGAAGCATAACAGGTATCTGAGCCTTAAAACAGACCTAGTTCAATGTTTGGCACCAACTAGAAAATCTTTTCTATTTACCTATATGATTTTCTAGTAGGAGATTTCTTTGCCTCCTCTAATATGTGCTGCACAACCTCAGAAAAAAAGAGGTGCCTAAAAGATATTAAATTTCTAGCATCCAGGTAGTCAATTGAAGAAGTTAAAGGTTGCTGGCTTTCTATCAAAGAACCCTTGACCTGAGTGAGTAAGTCCATTCTGTGAGGAAGTTTTTGGCAATTGCACTTGGCTATTTTCAAAGGAGAGGAGAACTACTGTTGCCTGGGCCAAAAGGGAGTCACCAAGATAATCTCTGGTGATTCTTCTGTGTCTTTAGAAGAACCAAGGTTATGAGAGGATAGAGTGGAAAAGCATACAAGAAGATTCCCATGCAATGGAACAAAAAGGCCTCTGTCTTCTAGGCTTATGTGCAAGGAATCCTGAATCACAATGCTTGTCTGTAACAGTATTTTGCTCTGATGTAATGTAGGTATCCCGGAGAGATATATTGAAGTGGGTTGCTAGATCCCTGGCTGCCACAGCTAGACTGCATAGGCGGTAGAACCTAGTTCCCTCTGTTTGTTTATATAACACATTACTAAGGTGTTGTCTGTGATTACTAGCAGAGGGCCTATAGTCCAAGGATTGTTTAGAGATTTGAGGTAATTTATTAGAGCCATCATTTCTTTGAAATGCATGTGTTTTAACTTGTCTTGTCTTGTTTATTCCAGACGCCCTGCACTTTCACCTTATTGGACACAGCTCCTGAAGCAAAGTCTGATGCATCTGTGGTTGCAGACTGATTAAAAGCTGGAAGGGAGAAAGGGAGATCTACATTGAAAGACAACTTACTCAAAAGTCTAATTCCTTTTTCACAAACTCTAGCCCTAGGATTTGAAATGAAAGTGGGAGCTGGTTTAACAAGTTATTAAGTATTCCTCTAATGAAGTCTGTCCAAAGGATTAATGAGCAAAGTACAGGTTATGAAACCTAGAATTCTGAAATATTCCTTGGCAGATGCCCGAGTCTGGTTGGAAAATATTACAAGATGCTCCTTATACCATTCCATTTTGTCAGTGTGGAAGAAAGGCCATCATAAGTGATCTATCCAGTAGAAATCCAAATAACACATCCTGTGGGATGAAATGAATAAAGATTTTTCTTTGTTCCAATAAAATCTAAGGCAGAGAAAATGGTTTACTTCCCAAGCCAGAAATTATTGACAACCTGTGAAAGAATCCGTAAAGATAAGGCAATTGTCTAAATATGGCAAAATATGAATGTCCTGCAACCTGGAGTTGGCTATTACAGGAGCTAGGCACTTATACTCTTGGAGCCATAGATAATTCAAAGGGCAATGCATGAAACTGAAAATGTAAACCAGACACAGAAAAATTCAAAAAGTGAATTTTTTGATGATAAGCATCTTTTAAATCCAAAGTTAGCAGAAAAGCTGAGTTGTTGAATGAGCAGTAACAGAGACTGTAGAGAGAACATTTTGAATCTTGGGATTTTGATGTGAAAGTTTAGAAAGAAAGGTCTAGGACAGATCTCTAGGTTTTTTGCTTCTTTGATACCAGAAACATTCTTGAAGAAAATCCTTTTGCCAGTTTAAATGTTTCCCAGAACCAAAATGTCTGAAGTAATCTGGTGTCAGAGAGGAAAGTTAAGACCTAGACATTGGGATAGCCTTACAGAATTGCCAAGGTGGGATGGGAAAAGGGAGAAAACATGCAAAAGCATATAGTCAAGTCTGCATTCTTAAATTGTGCTAGGTTCTGGGAGGGCCCTTGTTTTTTTTTTTTTTTTTTTTTTGAATTGTTTGCCTGTGCTTTCCTGGGCATGCTTATCCCGTTTCCTGAAAGACGAACTTGAGCTGGAAAAAAGGTTTCTACCATATTTCAGAAGAAGGGTTGGGAAATCTGGGTAACTTTCCCCTTTCATCAAACCGTTTATGGATCTCAACAGAGGAAGGACCAAATAATACTTCTTTATCCCTGGGAACATTTAAGGTCTCAGCTTTGGCATTCTCTGGTAAATTTTAAGAATGCAGCCAGGCAAGTCTTCTCATTACTGAACCAGTGTCAGCTGCCCTAGATACAGCATAATCAATGTCATAAGTGTGTTTTAAAGAATGTTTGGTTATCTGAGACATAGAAAATGCTACATCATTCAGACATGCTTTAGCTTCTGAAAAAGGGAGGTCAGCAATTAATTTTCTCATACTGCCCAAAGAAATTAGAAGAAATTTAGATATGTGAACCTGACAATTTGCTCTTCTGAAGGCCAAGGTAGAGGAAGTATTAACTTTCTTTCCAAGCTTATCAAAGGCTTTCCCCAATTTGTCGGAAGGGATAAGGCTAGCTGTTGAAAAGAGTTTGGTAGAAGTTGACTTGGACAGAGAAATTACTGCAGGATGTGACATAAGGTTATAAAACAGGAATGGTCTGAGGAACCTTATACAATTTATCAGACTCTTTGGAAGCAGGTGGCTGACTGGCTGTCAAAAAAGCATCCTCTAAAGTTGGTAACACAGGAGGAATAACTGAAGGTTGAAGAAGATCCACCTGTTACAAATAAAGAAGTTATGTACTTACAATAACATTCCATCTGTGTTGTCCATTTTCATTCTTCCTCAACTGATGGATTTGGATCCGACCTCAGATCAGATTCAGCTGTTACTAAAGCTCCTGGTAAGCAAAAAGCTCTTGAGCTTCTCCCTTACCCATAATGCACCATCCATATGCTACCTCAGATTTTGTTTGCTGATTTTTTTTTTTACTAGAAGTGGAATGTTTAACATACATAAATATAGGAGACATAAAACTGCATGTGATAAATAAATAAAAAAAAAACTATATCTGGAGTTCAATATAAAGGACAATGATGACCGTCTAACACCTCATTCATTCAGAAGTTTGTGAACAGAAAGGATGGGGCTGGTCGGTGGGATGTTAAAGGAGAATGAAAACAGACAACACAGACAGAATGTTATGCTAAGTACATAACTTCTTTATCTGATGTTGTCAATTTTCATTCTATCCTCAACTGATGGGACAGAGTTCCCACCTACCTATAATCCCAGATGGACTCTAAGGAAGGTATTCCTGAGCACAGTCGAACTAAATGATGCTCTACCCCTGATGACTAGATCCAATTTGTATTGAGTAATAAAAGTATGGGGAGTAGCCCAAGTTGCTGCTGCACATATGTCATCCATGGACTCTCTGGATAGGAAAACTGAAGAAGTTGCCATGGACATAGTTGAATGAGCTTGTACCGGTTGTGGTAAGGTAATACCCAATTTGTTATAAATAAATGAAATACAATCAGTTAGCAATTTGGCTAAAGTTACTTTTGAAACTGGTTTACCCAATTTCAATTGTGCAAAAGAAACAAACAATTGGCCTGTTTTTCTGATGTCTTTTATTCTATGCATGTAAAAACTTAATTGTGAACATCCAGTAAATGTAACATGTATTCGCCCTTCTTTGCAAAATTAGAAAAGAATACTGTCAAATTAATGGATTAATTGATATTAGTTAGATTCTGACACCACCTTGGCAAGGAAGGGGGCATTTGTTCGTAGCATCACTCTATCCATCAAGTATGGAGATTTTGAAGACAAGGCTTGAATCTCTGAAATTCTTCTAGCAGAGGTAATGGCTACTAGAAAAACAGTTTTCCAAGTAAAATACTTAAGGTAACATTTAGCTGCTGGGTCAATGGGGGAATGTATCATAGAGTCATAGAGTCATAGATTAGTACTAGGCTAACTGCCCTTGGGAGCCATTTTAAGCCTAGCCAATTATCCCTTATGAGACTCAAACCCTGCACCTTGTGTTTGCAAGACAAACACCTTAACCATTAGGCTGTCCTCCCAACCAGTGCCTGCAGTACCAGACTGAGATCCCATGGGGGGAATTAGGGTCCTTAAAAGGAGGTCTCAAAATGAGAGTGCCTCACAAGAAAGCTCTGCACAATTTATGAGAGGTTACAAAGAACTTTCAAATCCAATGTGAAAATTTGATATTGCTGCTAAATGAACTTTAACGGTTGAGGAACTATCCCTTTAAAAAGTAAAGCTAAAAACTTGAGTATGTAATGCATCGGCACTGAAAATGGCTCAACATGATTTTGTTGTGCCCAGTAAACAAATCTTTTCCATTTAATGGTATAGAGTTTTCTGCTGAAGGTTTATGGGAGGATAAAAGTATAACTGGGACAGGGGAAGAGAGCATCGCTTGTTTGGCTATTAATGGAAATGGAGAAACCAGGCCATCAGCTTGAAGTTTGAGATGTCAGGATGGATCATGTCCATCTGGTGAGGCAGGAGGTCTGGAATTGGATCCAGAATCCAAGGTTGGTGAAGTAAGTGAGGCCAAAGAAAGGGAAAACAAATCTACTGAGGCCAGTAGGGTGCAATAAGGATGACCATGCTCTTCAACCTGTCAGCTTTCTGCAAAAATTTTGGAATTAATGGGATTGGTGGTTAGGCATAAAGTAGACTGGGGGGGCAATCGTGAAGTATAGCATCCCTCGGTTATTCCTCCTGTGGGGGGGGGATTAGGGCAAAGTAGCTGCTGCATTTGTTGTTTAGGGGAGGTGTAAAAAGACTGCAGCAAGGCTGGCCCCATTAACGAAAAATCATTCCCACCACATTCTTATTGAGAGACCACTCGTGAGGTACAAGAATGTACCAGCTTAGTTTGTCTGCCATCACATTGGACTTCTCTGGAATAACCGTTGCTATGAGAAAGTGGTTGGATGAGATCACCCATTGCTAAACTCCGAGTGCTTCTCAACACAAGGGGTATGATCTGATCCCTCCTTGTTTGTTGATGTACCAAGCTACTGATAAATTGTTTATTCGGATTGCAACTGCCCCCATAGGGAGAGCATCCTGAAAGGCCTGCAATGCTAAAAGCACTGTTCTCATCTCTAGGACACTGATATCAAGTTGGCCTCTTTGGGGGATCAAGTGCCTTGGACTGTTTTCCCCAGAAAATGCCTCCTCCACCCCAACTGGGAAGTGTCCATGGTAACTATCACCTTGGGCTGAGGGGGAATGAATGGATGGCCTTGTAGAACCTGAACTGATTGAATCCACCCCCTTAGATCTCCTTGAATGTATTAGTGATTTTCATCTGAGTTGACATGGGTTGGTAAAGTATCAACCACTGTGTTACTAGCATCTATTGGAGAATCCATTCATAAAATCTGGCTAAAGGTACTATGGTTTTTGCCACTGACATTGATCCTAGAGGTTGAAGGACCAAGCAAGCTGAAATCTTGGTACTGCAGATTATTTTTCTGACCTGTGATCTGATAGTTTATACTCTTGAGGGAGGTAGTGAAGCAATCATTGACTTTGTGTTGAAAACTGCTCCTATGAATTCCAAATTTTGAGTTGGTTCTAGTCGAGACTTGATGTGGTTTATGGTTATTCCAAGATGAGAACATGTCCGGAGAACCTGATTTCTTGCCCATATCAACTGATGCCTGATCTGGGAGATAATGAGCCAGTCATCTAGATATGGAAACACCCAGAATCCCTGCGGGCTTAAGTGAGCTGCTACTAGTGCCGTGCAATTGATGAATACCCTGGGGGCTGTGGTGAGACCAAAGGGCAGAACCCTGAACTGGTAGTGACTGGATCTTAGTCAGAAACATTATTCCCTTCTGGATTGTCTGTTCATCTGTATGTGATAGTACGCATCCTGAAGGTCTGTAGAGCACATCCAGTCATCCTTGCCCAGAAAAGGGAGAATGGTCTGAACCATGACCATCCAAAACTTGGTATGTTGAACTGACTTGAAGAACAGCCCCTTCCTTGGGGATAAGGCTCTTCAGAGTGGCTTAGCAAAGGAGAATTCTCCTGTCCCTTCCCTGATGGCAGCAAAAGTGGTTCACCCTTACTCAACAAGGGCAGCCGAACAGTTGCAGAGGACATACCTGCTCCCCAGTGACTTTCTGAAGAGCAACATTAGAGGGACCAAAAGAAGAAGATGAGCAGTCTAAGGAACAATGAATGTCTACCATTGCTTGAAGCTCCTTGTGTTCTGACTGAAAGTGCTACTGAAACTATTTGAAATATAAAGTGATAAGTATATTTTTCTGGCACTTCTTTTCAAAGTTCTGCATTACCCTAATTTTTTTTGCTTGACTGATTTAAATATATATTTGCTGGCTTCTGATCTATGCTGAAATTGCTGGTTTTTCTCTCTCCCTTATTCCTGCTGTGTTAAATAGTGGTCTAACAACTTTTTGAGTTTTATCTGATTGTCTCAAGGCTTGCAAATATAATTAATATTCCCTGTTGTTAACATCTGCATTCATTGCTTGAAGACCCTTGTGTTCTGACTGAAAGTGCTACTGAAACAATTCGAAATATAAAGTGATAAGTATATTTTTCTGGCACCTCTTTTCAAAGTTCTGTATTATCCTATTTTTTTTTTTGCTTGATTGATTTAGATATATATTTGCTGGCTTCTGATCTATGCTGAAATTGCTGTTTTTTCTCCCACCCTTATTCCTGCTGTGTTAAATAGTGGTCTAACAACTTGTGTGTTCCCACCCTCCCTCCCTATTGGTATCTTCTTCTTATACTTGGTGGCTTTGCAAATGCCCACCCCTGCTGCATATTTTATCTGTGACACTCCTCCCAGTCTAGTGTCATTAGCTCATTCTACCTAATACAGAGGGAAAAAAATTGCACTTTGTTCATCTGCTCTTACTGTATTTGTGTTTCTTCCTACTTTATTACATTATTTTACTTTTGCCTCTGCTTGAAAGTACTCAATTGTCCTTATTCTGCTGCATTTATTACTGCTTGGTAGTAGCCTGATTAAACTGTAACTGTTATTTTAAGCCTTTTGGTTTAAGCACCTGGGCTTCGGACCAGTTATTTTACATTAAGAAGGTTTGTGGTCTGCACTGTTTTGGCAGGACAGGTAGCTTACATCCTTCTAAGTTGGGAACTGTTGATTGAAGGCTCAGTGTCTGTTATTCTAAAAGTGTATTAGTTCTGGTTTAAGCACTTGGGCTTCAGGCCAGTTATTTTATATTAAGAAGGTTTGTGGTCAGCACTCTTGTGGGAGGAGAGGCTAGATTCTGCCCTTCTGAGCTTGGAATTTCTGGTTAAAGGCTTTTTGTGCCTGCTTATTTGAACCATTTCTTTCTGAAACTGGTGTGCCTTGTTTGCTGTAGCATAGACTAGATTCAGACCTGCTGAATCTAGCTTTGTTTGTATAACCTGAGCACTGATCCAGGCCATCGTTTTTGGAGAAGGTTCCCTGCACCCTAGTGGCAGGAGTGTGCAGCTAGAACTTGTCTGATTAAAGACTGCTGGAACAGGGCTCAGTTTTGAGCTTTTTACTGGTTAAGTGGGTAATTTGTTTAAATCAGTTTGCTCATTTTCTACTATATATTGTATTTGTGTTTCTTCCTACTTTTATTACTTTATTTTGCTTTTTCTGCCTGTCCTTAAAAGTACTTAATTGCATTTATTCTGGTGCATTTATTACTGCTTGTTAGTAGCCTGATTAAATTGTAACTGTTATTCTAAGCCTTTGGTTTACGCACTTGGGCCTCACACCAGATGTTTTACATTAAGAATGTGTGGTCTGGACTCTTGTGGGAGGAGAGGGTAGATTCTGCCTTTCTGAGCTGGGAGCTTCTGGTTAGAGGCTTATTGTGCCTGCTTATTTTAACTGTTTCTTTCTGAAATTGGTACGCCTTGTTTGCTGTAGCATCGACCTGCTGAATCTATCTTTGTTTGTATAACTTGAGCACTAATCCAGGCCATCTTTTTTTGGATAAGGTTCCCCTGCACCCTAGTGGCAGCAGTGTGAGTTAAACTTGTCTAATCAAAGACTGTTGGAATGGGGCTCAGTTTTTAGCTCTTATTGGTCATTTGGTTAATTTATTTAAATCAGTTTGCTCATTTGCTACTGTAAAAAAAAATACACTTTATGCATCACCGCTTAGTTAGGGTTAAACTATTCCCAGTGCAATAAAATCTGCTCTTCAAAATTTCCCTTAGAACTAGTCAGTTTTTTAGTTTTAGCACTGCTTCTTTGAGCTCAGCACTTGTTCAGAACTCATTGTAAGGACTAAATAAGCTACTAATTACTACAGCACACAACTTTCCTCACTTATCTAGAGAAAAACAGTTTTTAGTACTTAATAAATAAGCAGCCATCCAGGCATGTCTAAGGGTCAACTCCCAGTATTTTCTCCTGTCTACCTGATGAATCTGGGCATCTTGGGGCAATGCAGCAATTGCCTCATGTACACAGACAACCCTCTCCTCTTACCACCCAAAACTACAACCTGTAAGAGATGGACTTATATAGCCAAACTGGAAGCAAAGTTCTCTTCAGCCAAGACTGGACTAGATACTCAAGAGGAGAAGGTAAACAATTTCACCACACCACACTCATCACATAGTCCCTCAAAACCTACACCACCAAAATCCACACATAGAAACACAAACAGATTCGCGGAGGCTCTCAGTAATAATTTGCTCAAGCAACAGAGACCTCCAAAGCAGAAATGCAAGCAACCTCCACCCCCCAACACAACCCAAATGACACACAGCCCACAGACTCAGTGTGCCAATCAACCACAGCCCATAAGGCAAAACAATGTACCCAACACACTAGCAATAGGTGACTCTATAATCAGGCACACTGATGTCCCACTCACCAGGCTAAACAAGGAGAAAAGTTACTGTCAGCTGTCTGTCAGGTGCCAGGATCTGTCACATAACCCACGCACTCAGGACCCTCCACAACAAGTACAAATATGTATATATATATATATATATATCTGTCTTTGTCCATGTTGGTGTGAACAACCTGAGACGTACCTCCCTGAACTACATGAAAAGAGACATGGAAGAGCTCTCCGATCTTGTAGCCCAGACAGGTATGACCCTAGCCCTGAGTAGCATCCTGCATCGCCCAGAATGATACCACAGTACAAGGACAAAATGACTGACTTCAACAATTGGCTAAGCTTTTGGTGTCATTCTAAGGGGATCCAGTATCTGTCTGCCTGGGATGACATGATCGACAGACCACGATGCTTTGCCAGAGGTGCCACCCCTATAGTGCCTTTTTTAGGCAAGGTTTAAATTACAAATTCAAAACCATAACAGGTACAAGCAAGCAAAGTCTGAGGGTAATGCTACTTAATGCTAGAAGTCTAAACCTCAAAATGCACTCACTCGAGGCACTCCTTAAAATGGAGAAAATCGACATTGAAATCTGTGCCGTGACAGAGACCTGGTTCAAGACTCCAGACAGCACCCCTGCATTACCAGGCTATAAGTCATACCACACCTTTTGGCCACCTAACCTGGACCGAAACACTAAAGGCAGAGACGTGCCCATATTCATTAAGGATAACCACACCTCCAGGCTAGTTGCTCAGCATAATGCATCCGAGATTAGCCAAGTGCAACTAACTCTGGGCAAGACCACAATCCAAATTGTAGCTTGCGTCAGATCCCACACTATGCCCCAGGATTCCCACTCCTCATTTCTTGATACACTGGAAAATATTAGGGTACAACCCAACACCCTAATAATGGGCGATTTCAACTACCCCACCATTAACTGGGAAAACAACTCATGTACCAGCTCTTTTGTTCAATGTTTTCTGGAATTCATAAATTCCAATGCCTTGGATCAACTTATCCACACCTCCACCATGGGCAGCAATATCCTAGACCTGGTCATTACCAACATGGGTGACCGGTGTTCCACACCAAAGGTCAATTCTCCATTGGTCAGATCCAACCACAAGCTAATCACCCTAGACATCCACATCCCGCCCCCACCCCCCATTAGGGAAACTGATGTAAAAAATTTCTCCAAAGCCAACTTCACACTTTTTAAGACAGAAGTGGCAAACTTCACAACACCCATGCAGATGGACAATAGAGGTGCACCTGCTGAATCCTACACAATTGCACTTACACGAGTGCATGGATTGTGCTATACCTAACAGAACCAAGATGCTATCCTCTATAAAAATGAAGCCAATCTGGTGGTCCCCTGCCATAAACAAACTCTACAACAGAAGAAAGAAAATGCTGCAAAAAAAGAGTAAAATCCTATGATTGGAGGAACTCCGTGGTCAGCCTCAGTAAGAAGGTGAGATCCCTCATAAAATCCTCCAAAGCTAGTGATGAAAACAAAATTGCCACTGATTCTAAAGACAACCACAAAGCATTCTATAGCTATGTCAAGAATCTCAATGGCAACACTCAGATCTGCTCTGAGTTACAGCACAATGGCACTAAATACACAGAACCAACTGATATTGCCAACATCCTGGTAGATAGATTCAGTGCTAACTTTACCCCCCTCTCACACTCTAAAGGGCCCATCTCTATACCGGAGGAATGCAAAGTTCCTGTAATCACAGCAGCACAGGTAAAAAAACACACTCTCCAAAGCCAAGAACACAGCATCCATGGGACCTGACAACTTCCCAGGCTGCGTTCTACATGGACTACAGAACAAGCTGGCACCCCACCTAAGTACCATGTTCAATCATAGCCCTACCTCAGGCTTTGTGCCCACTGAATGGTGCACAGCAATGATTATCTCACTCCACGAAGGGAGAGCCACCACAGACCCCGGGAAACTACCGCCCCATTAGCTTGACAAGCCTGGTCTGCAAGGCCATGGAATGTATCATCATGGAACTTATAAAAAAAGACATTGGTAATCTACAAACTCTGGACCTCACCCAGTTCGGCAGATCATGTTGTCTCCTAAACCTTATAGACTTCTTTGAAGCAGTCACCAAAGCCCTAGATGAGGGTAAGGTGGTTCACACAGCCTATCTAGATCTCGCCAAGTCTTTCAACACCATCCCCCACTCTGGAATTATAGATAAACTCACTAAACTAGATATAAATCCCTATTTCACAAGATGGGTTGCCAACTGGCTCACTGACAGAACCCACACTGTAAAAGTAGCAGACTCCAAATCCGACTTCAGACCAGTGACAAGTGGAGTACCACAAGGTTCAGTCCTGGGTCCTCTCCTGTTTGGTATCTAGTTCTCTGAAGTACAGGCTAACACAGAAGATCTTTGGCTAATGAAGTTCACAGATGACTGCAAACTAGGAGCCATAATCAAAACTTCTAATGATGTGGACATCCTACAAAAGGGCCTCACTGAGACAGATACCTGGTGTCCCCTTTGGTAAAAGCTCTGTACCCATGAACTACCACAAAGGCGGTAGTAAACTTAACACCGAAAGTGTGATAAGAGACCTTGGGACACAGGTGGACAGTAGTCTCTCTTTTGATAATCACATCGCCACAGTAGTCAGGAAATCCTTCTATGTGGCACACCTCATCACAAAATGTTTCTCATCCAGGAAAAAAGAGGTCATTGTTCCCCTCTACTCGTCACTTATTAGACCCATTATAGAGTACAACACCCCTTTTGGTATATACTTCACAAGACATCTACAACAACTGGAAAGGCAGCAGAAATATCTCACAGAGAGGATTACAGGCCTCAAACAGATGCCCTCTGCAGACCGTCTGAAATATCTCCAGCTTTACTCCATCGCATATCGCCTACTTAGAGGCGATCTCTGCCTAACATACAAAGCTATGTCAAACCCAGAGCTGTTGGACATACTCCACTTAAAAAAATCCCAATCCCTCTGAGCTATATGCTCTAGGGACCTAAACCTTGTCACCAGAATAAACAGAACATGCTGGAGGGATAGATTCCTGTCCCACAGACTTCCCATACTCTAGAACAAACTACCTATCTATATCAAACAAAGCTCCTCATTGGCACTCTTCAAGACAAATCTTGATGACTGGATGGGAAACAGGAAATTCACCCCAGGGATCACTTCTGTGGCTCTGCTTGACAGTGGCACAGGAAAATAATTTTCCTGGGTGGTGACAGCCAGGGTATCTTTTTGGCTGGGCTTATATAGTCCCTAGGGCCAATAGCCTAGTACCAGCCTATGAACCTATGGAGTCACCCATCAGTGGCTGAGGGAAAGAGGAACCCACAGAGAAGACCAAAGATTCCTGGATAACTGTTTTCTTTTTGTAAGTCAGGGAGGGACTGATAGCATTACCGAGACACATGTGCATGTCCTAACCACAGAAGGAGATTCACAGGTGTATAACAGACCCTGAAGAAATGCTGTTACCTCCTGACTAAAAATGTACATTCTAAGGTAAACCATTTTAGTGAAAACCACTAAATACACCAGTCCCAGCTCCACACAAATACTGTTATGCAAAAACAGACTTTTACACACAGAAATTAAAATAAATAAGGGAATCCCCACAAGGTTCCAGGACCAACAACAGCCTACAAAGGTGTATGACAAGTGGTTAGCATACTTTAGAAGAGTCAGTAAAACATTTTGACAGGAAATTTATGTTTTGTGGAGAAAAAAAATTAATGATGACCCTCAAAAACAAAAGCCCAACAAGGATAAAAATTCACTTTTTCTTCAGGAAAAAAAAAAGATATTTTCAAGGGATTCCTCTCAGGGAACTATAACTCAAAATATAAATTTCTGAGATAAAATGTTTAGTAAAAACACTAAAAAGCCCAGATAATGTTTCAAGAATAATTTTAGACTGAAAAGAAACATTTTTCTTCACAAAAAAGAATTATGTGGAAAATAATCCCGAGGTGTACTTATTTGCTCAACCTTGTAGAACTGCTAGCCAACCATCAACCAAAGACAGAGTAGAGCAATCCTTATCAACAAGAATGTTCTGAAGATTTATTGCCCTAGCCACTGATTCTATCCTTCTTTCAAGCAGTACAGTTGCTAGGGCATGTGGAAGGTGCCTTAAAGCTGTGAAAGCTGTCCTCGAGGTCCAGTTCTGACAAGAAGCATCCCATATAGCTTAGCCTGCTGCAATAGGGATCTAATGATGAACATTTGTGTAAAACTACATTTGCTCTCATTTTAAAAGCGAATGCTTTGAGAATGTCTGCCTTATCGCCTGTGGCATAGATTAGGCAAATTACCTATATCTTTCTATCATCTTAAGCAAGGTTTACTGGTCTTAACTTCACAAAGTACAGTCTTCAATCCAGTCATTTACATGCCTTCACAAAATGGAAGTTTGGTAGTGGGTTAACATTTATTATTTCCCATAGAATTCAGCTTTTCAGTAATATAGAGTCACATTGCTGTCAACACTGTTTCTCCTGATCTGCTACTGACACCATATTAAGATAAATAAGACTTGACATGGAAGGTAAGCTAGCTTCATTGTCTTTTAATGGCATCAAACACACTGGTAACATGTTTACTTCACAATTACTCTGCACGACTAATGGAGAAACACACGGACTGCCTCTAGTTGCCAAAATAGAATTTCCTAACCACTTCAGCCACTGACTCCATTGCATTCACACCTGTGTGAAACAAAAAACTTACTGGCTCTAAGTGATTTGGTCACATTAACTAATCTGCAACACCACAACCCCATGTAAAAATGTGAAAAGGGAGGCTGACAATGATAACTAGAATTATACCACTCACTTTGTAGTGTGTACATTTTATGCATCAGAAGTCAGTAAGTTTTGTAATATTTCAGTTTCTTTTTTTTTTTTCAAAACAAGTTTATTGTTTTAACATATAAGAGAAATATCATAACAATTTTATACAAGTAATTAAAAATAGGTATTATTATAATATTCAACAAAACAACTAAAGTATTTACAAAGACATCCACTACAATCAGATCAATTAATTAAACTAAAATACCGTGCTATTGAAATTAGAATTTTTTTAACAAATTTTGTAAATTATCCCATACAATATAATATGATGTTTTTCTAGTTGTTCTCATTCTAATTGTGCTTATTTCCATATGGCACATTATATTCATAACATTTTAAATTCATTGAACGAAGGAGGTGTATCTGAAATCCAATTTCTAGTTATTATTTTCCTGGCCACTGCTAGGATAGACCATAACAAGGGAAGCTTAATCTTTTAACACATTGAGGTACAGGTGTGTTGAATAATATAAGAGACTTAGAAATAATGAAATTATCTGTAAAAGAGCCTGCAAAAATTCATTAATTGACTTCCAGTATTCTTTCAACTTCATACAGTCATAAAACATATGAGCCCAGTCAGCATTAATTTCTACATTACATCTCTTACATAGATTATCTTTATTATTTATTTTATTCACCATCAAAGGTGTATAAAAGATCTATGTAAAAATTTCCATGTATAAAGTCTCCAGACAATGGAAGATGTAGTTCTATAAGCAGATTCCAATATATATTGTTTATCTTGTTGAGTTGGTGGGTCCCCATTAATAGAGGTGAAATAATTCCAGTATGAATCTACACTGTAAAAGTTTCTTGTCTGATAATTTTATGTATATATGAAAGTTTACCTTTATCAGAAACTTTATGCTGTAAATTTAATATCAAGTAATCAATCAGTTTTGGAATAGATTCTTTAACTGTTATAGACATTAGATCTATTCTATC